>NC_090660.1:78892786-79192786 GCF_013368605.1 Nyctibius grandis
GGACAACTTACCCCTGAGAGTCTCCAAGGAGAGAGGAGAAGACACCTGCTTTCTTTTCCAAGTTCTTCAGCATTTCTTGTTTCTCAGAACAATATGATTTTGAGGGAGAGTAGGCATTACTTTACCTCATTTTGCTTCCTATTGAATGTCAAAGGAGATTTGAATGGGTTCCCTGGCTACATTTCTGTTTCCCTTTCACTATTAATGTCTTCTTCAGTATCTCACAACCATGTTGTCACTATGGACACTCCATCTTTTTCCTTCTACTTGTAAATCTGAAGTATTGTCAAGTCTTGTTTCCTGGATTTTGATGATCTAGCCACCACACCCATTTGAAGTAAGAGAATTTTTTTTTTCTTTTTTCCTTCCCTAGAGGACATTATTTTTAAGTTAAAAAGGAATGAGATGTTAGAAAATAAGAAATATTCATTCCTGTTGTGACTTATTATCAGTGTCCAGCACTGACTAAATCTGAAAGTGTCAGCTCTTTGAGAAAAATATGATTAATAATCTCAACATTTCGATAGCGGAACTTTTATCCCATAAATAGAAACAGGAACTATAGGTCTTTGCGGACTAAGAAACATCTCATCTCTGCTTACAGAAAAAAACCCAAGATGATTCAGAGGTGGGCTGGGGACTGAAGATTAGGCTGAATATATGCAGCTCTGATTTATTGTTTATATCAGATGATGCCATTTAACCCTGTGCTGGATCCAATACAGAGCTTGATATTTTGGGGTGAGGGGGGAAAGGAGGATTGTACTGCCCAGCCATTCACTGTCTAATCCCTCCATGTTTAATAAAGTAACAGATTTGAATCTATGTGTATCTGTATTTCTTGTGCCTTGTGCATTTTGAACAAAAAGCCTTTGTTTCCTAGTTACTGTTACAGCCTTTATTTAATGATGTGGAAATAAGACAACACAAATACATACATTGACAAATTTAATAACTTTGGCACCTAAATAAGATACGTTCTGAGGAAAATGTTCTGACTTTTCATCTATGCACATTATCTTGATATGCTGTAACTTAATTCTGAAACATTTAATACAACAATGCACTGTTCAAGTAGGTCTTTGCCAAGGCAAAATGATTATTGATGCCAATTATGACACTTTGGTTCAATGTTTCAATAATTGCAATATATACTACAGTCATTTTATAGCTGAAAAAATTATCAGTGATAATTGACTGTGAGTCCTGAACAGGCAGCTTATCCAAGTTCAGTTCAGACAACAAGGTGCAGAAGAGCCAAAGTGATTTAAGTCCTCAGTTCAATGTGTCATACCCTCCCTGACATCACTTTATTTTTTAACCATCATCCAATGGACCGTATAAGATATATAGGGGTTGATGGCTTTGGCTGCTGAATTTATGAGTAGAATCTCTTGCTGAATTGTCCCATAATTGGGTTCTTAAAATAGATTTTCTAAGATAAGTGCAGTTGTAGTTGTGTATTGTAGCCAAGTTCAGAATTTTTTTCGTAAATGTGAACCAGCCATAGGAATTTATAGGGAAAAGTATAACGGCCAGTGATTAATAATGATCATATAGATTAAATGTCATAATTAGACTGGAAAGAAGACTAATGGTCCAAGAAAGAAATAGAATTTTATGAAATTTCATTAATACTAGATTTAAGCCTTGCATTCCAGCATACAAGCTGTTTGCAGTTAGAAATGTTGCAAGATTAATTTATTTCAATCTTTTTGCAAAGAGATGAAAGACTCTGTAGTTTAATACTGCATCTGATTTTTTTTAATGTATGATTAATGAGTAGTTTTATTATTAGAATAATCCTGTTCTAATTAAAATAGTATGTACCTAATTCATACGTGCCTTTTTGTAATGACCTGGTAATCCTTGCTTAGAGTTTAGATTTTATTTTCCTACTTATATATTGGATGCAAAGTGGGTGGGGTTTTCACTTGTTTTGTTTTGGTTTTGTTTGTTTGTTGGTTTAATTCTACACATAATTCTTCCAGAATTTATATTTAGGGAATATAAGTATGTTGAAGCATTTTACTAATTATGGTTAAGTAAAGATATTGCTGAAAGCGATTCAAGTAAAAAGTAGAAATGATATGCAAAAATCAAAACACAACTGAAATGTTGCACATTTTGTCACAGATATTCAAATAAAACAGGACAAAAATACTTACTCTGCTTGTGGCAGTTACCAAAGGCCCTGAAGTAATCTGATATACCCGAAGTCACACTGAAAAGCATTACCAGTGTATTTGGTACCAGTTAAAAGTATCTGGTAAAGCTAGTTTCTTCCATTGATTTAGTAACAGCTCATCTGCATTCAGTGTCAATTCCACAGGGTGAAATAAGAAAAAATACACTGAAGTATAACAAGAGGAGGAGTTAATAGAACAGAGCTAGGGAAAAAAAAAGGCTTTCTAAGCGTGAAGTGGACTTGATCTCTCTCAGGGATACTCCTCTCAACACACTTTGTGTCAAGCAACTAGCATGGGTGAAGTTCTCAAGTTCTGCAGACAAATGTGTTACACTCACATCCACAAGCCCTATAGTGGCATTCAATTGGTGCACCTGTATTTGAATTTTTCCCCTCAAACTACCTGAAATAGACTAAGCAGAAGCTTTTTTTCCTTTTTTTTTTTTCCTCACCCCCCCTCCATTTATCTTTTAATGGGAGTACAGAGAGGGAAGAGGAGAGTGGAAGGGAGGTGACAATAGTAGAAAGGGGTTGCGGACTCTGTAGGGTTGGCGGCAAAGGTTCATTCACATACGTTTATTCCACACAAAAAAAAGAAAGTATTCAACCACTTTGAATAGATCATCATAACTGCTTGTCTGGTCAGCTTTCTCCTTAGAGTTTCAAGCTATAGGGGTCAATGTGTCATCTAACGGTCTTGTCTAGCTGCCTCTGTTAAAAAGTGAGGCACTCAATACTAGCTGCACTGAGCAGGGTGCCTCTCTCTTTAATAGTGCCATCAACAATTCTGAAGATGTACTTTGAGTGCGCATGGGATAGCTAGACAGTCTGTTGCAGCACTGAAATTTCCAGAGCTGGCCACAGCAGATTTTATGCTAAATACACTAATCTTTTACATCAGCTCTAGTCCTTTAATCAGGAAGATATTCATTCATTGATATGCTCCTAGTCGAGGCAAATTAAGTTTGCTCTGATAGTCCTTTTCCCCCTTCTGAAATAATTAGGAAACAATCCAGAGTTTAATTCACATAGCAGTACTAAAGGGTATTTTGGAGGTAGGGTGTGTTCTGTTACAAGTTTGTTGGATTTTTTCCATTGTTTCTCTTTTTCTCCCTCTATTTTTCTAAAAAGAAGTATTAATTGTATTTAATCTGGTGATTAAATACAAGAAATTCTTTAATGAGTCTGCTTCTTTATCTTTTTTTTTTCTCAGCGGGATGTGCAGGAAAGGAACACTGGCGTTAGAAACTGCATTCCCTGTCTTGAAAGAGGGGAATTTTCTCTCTGCTTTGAAACAGGGAGGAACACAAGAAAGTGGGCAGAATCTGAAGCCCTAGGAAGCCAAGTCTAGGTGTCTGAGGATCTGGAAGCATGCCTTTTCAAGCAATAAAAGTTGGTCTCCTTTGTCAGCATACTTTCCTAGACACATTTGTTACTGCTGGCCCCTGTGACCTTCTCATCTACTCACCTGAATAAATCTAAAAAGAATGAAGGAAACTAATTGCTGCTTGAATCAAAAAGTCTCATGTAAATTTACTCTTTGTGATATATACCATAGATACAGAATACAGTGTGCCCTCCTCTTTTCACATACCTTGCATCTAGACACAATGTGCATTTACTTTATCATCCAATGAAAAGCTGCCAAGGACAGATGTCAAAAAGGGAGAAAGACAATCACAGTTTTTCCTTTCCAGGCTCTCAGTCCTATTTCTGTTTGTTTTTTCTCCTCTCTCTTAAGGCTTAAGACTGTAAGCATCAGACCCATGTTATAAAAGCTCTCAAGCTTGGAGGCTGAGAAGAATGTGGAAACTAATAATGACATGGCCTTCAGTGCTTTGTTTGCAATGAACAGCAACAACAAAAGATTCCTCCAAAGATCTAAGCCTGCTGGAAACACAGTGTCATTTCTTCCCTTGAGATGTGAAGCAAGGAGTGTATTGAGTGTTCTTTCTTTTTAGACTAAGGTGTTTGAATCCTAGGACAATTTGAAAGCATGAGAGACTACAGCATCTCATCTAGATTCACATAAATTTGGCTTCGCCCTCTGTCTTCCTTTTTATCTACCTTTTATTTTTACTGGATAGCTTTCTAACACTTTACTCTGCTACATTTGCCTGTTTAGATATTCTGTTTCCTTGTTTGTCTTCCCCAAACTACTGCTCTGTTTGCTTCATTATCATTCACAAGACTAGAACATCCTATCTGAAACCAGACTGTCTGAAAGTGGCGTATGTTTTACTGGCTCCTGCAAATGTTTGCCCTGTGTTTCCGTTGCTATTGGGTTTCACTGTTTTATTACCTGGGCTCTGGCTCTATTCTTTCCAAAATCGGAGCCTGAACTAATAAACAAATGTCTGTGAAATGCTGAATGGCCAAACGGATGAATCTGAATGTAGCACTAGAGCCTAAAACCAGAGTCCTCCTCAGGCACAAGGCTTATATGATAGGTGCTGCAAAATAAATAAAGACAGAAAAAAAAAAAAAAAAAAAGAGCAACAGCTTAAAAAGTGACTCACCTTATGTACTACTTGGAAAGCTACAGGAAAATCTCCCTTTTCATGCTTTTGCTTTGCAGTGTTGATTATTTTGTCTTCCTCTTTGACACAAGATATCACATAGTAAAAAAGGTATTTTTAAAATATTGTTTTCCCCCCAATAATACCACATAAATAATATGAGAATAAGTTTACCATTTACATTGTAAGAGACTTCTGATTAAACGTATTATGCAGCTCCTTTCACATCACCTCCCTGTGAGAGAGGGATCCAAGAGCAGACTGGATTACTATTACCCCTCAGGTAGTAAGGGAACTTTGATGTTGTTCCAGACTTCTTAACCATAACTATAATTTGTATCTGTTAGTCCATTCATTAAAAAAAAAAAAAAAAAAAAAGGTTTTTTGAAGTAACAATTTATTTTTTGCAGGAAAGAAAAAGTTTTGCCAAGAAATACCTTGTTTGAAGATAGTATTGCACTCAAGGGGACATCCCAGACCAAACCATGAATGTAAAATTTTAGTCTGGATCTGTGGCCACTCTGAAGCTGACCACAGGTCTTCCTGAGAAATCTATCCATCACATATATGTAAGATAACACATGAAGCAATACTAGTCTGAGTGTCACTAATGATACAAGATTAGTAAAAACTGTGGGGATGTTTTTTCCTTCTTTTGTACAATCAGCAGGGTCATGGCAGCAGTGTTCTTTCTTTTCACCAGGAGCAACTTGTACAGTGTATTCTGTTAATGTTTCTTGAAACCATGTGATAAAGCGAACTTTGTGTTCTTGCAGATAATTTTTTTTGTTAAACACAGAAATTTGAAAATCCTCATTCCTTGTGCTGCAGGTTAGGAATGTCAGGTATCCTGTATATAGTCTGGATTGAGGCAGGCTCTTGAGACAAATATTTATTTTATTTATTGATGCATTTTTCAGTAGAGTTTCTTCATTGCCTGTCGTTGGACACCAAGGTCCTTTATGCTCCTCCTCCTCCCCAGGGTTAGACTGGATTGCCTTGTGTTGAAATATCTTATTTGAGTTCAGGTTTTTCCTGCTCTGAGAAATACAGAAAGTTTGTTCCAAGGCTCTATACTTACATGTTACTTCACATTGTAGCATGGTTTTGTTTTTTTATGGATCTAGACCATGAGTTTTTACAGAAGCCCAAGTTAATGAAAAAAGTCCTCTCATTAAATATTGCTTGTTGGTGGAAGCACATGGCTGCTCCCAGGTGTCGCAAAGCTACACTGCCTGCCTATTGATTTTTCTTGTCAAATTTGAGGTATGTTTTTGACCTATAAAAACCAAAATGGCATGAGACTTTAACAATAGCTGCAGGCATTTGAGGGACTTGAACTGATATCTTGTAAATCTGAGAGGGAGGACTGGCAGCAGAGTTTCCCTGAAGGTGCCTTAATCTGTGAACTTATTAAAACCATCTTTGTAGATCTTCAGGGTACTCTGTAAGGTATTTCTATTTCCTTATTCTTTTGGAAAAGAGGGAGGAGCTTGAAAGGGTACTATTTTAGAGAGGCAGCCTTTGATAGAAAATTTGTCGAAATAATTTCAAGCAAGTTCTTTTGTAAATATGTTTCGAGATCAAAATGAGGTGTCCTATAAAGGTATCTGAGTACTTAAAAACACATTTTAGACATAACTGTGTTCTGTTTGTGTTGATGGTACGTTACGGTGTGCAGGGGGAGAAAAAAGAGAGAAGGAAATACTTCCCCATTTCTCAAGACTGATAAACTTAACTGCTCTGAGTTGTGGGAATTTAAAGTGGGCTTGGCAGGCCATGGATTTGCTGACTCCTCTAGAGTGCTGTATATTGACCCATGTACTACCAAGTGTAGAACAGACTTTCTGAAGATGCTACTCTATCAAAAATAGAAGGCAAGTGTATCTCTAGACATCGCTACTTGTTTCAGCAATGTAAAGAGATATATTGGGGAAGAAGGAAACAGGAGAACAACTTCATCTCTTAGGTTTTTCCTTTAAGAGAAAGGCAAATTTCCAAGAAAGAGTATAATAAAGTCATTTCTCATTTTGCAAAGAGATTGTTTAAAAGTATGAGGGAGGGAGGAACGTGCATGTGGTTATGTATGGGTAGATGGATGGTAATGTGAACAAATGGGAAAAGTATAGATATCAAATATAAAAGAGAAATAGTGGATGTAATACAAAGAAGAAAAATCAAGAAGAAGAGGGGGGGAAAGGAGCACTCAATATATCAAAGCAATGTTTGTGTTGTAGGAGGTACATGGAAGAAAAGATAAAGCTGAGAAGAGAGTGGATATAAAACAATTGCTGCTATTGTATGAGTTACATTGTTAAAGAATTTAATTTAATGTTGTTAGAGAAGTGCTGCTATTAAATATATTGCACAATAGTACAACAGATAGTTACAGTTGTTTCTTATTTTTAGGGGGGTGTGTTTGGGTCTTTTTGGGTCCAGTAGTGTTGGCCATAGTAGAAAGGAATATGGCAGTGCTGACTTTTTCACAGAGGTTACTATGTGTAGTCCCTGGGCTAGCTGGTGTCAGGTAAATCAAAACAATAACTATCAGTCATTTTACACAGGCCAAGACTTTCCTTGAGGATATGCAAATTATTAGGAATTATTTGGCCTTCTCCATTTTCACCAATAGGTGGCAATATTAATTTTTCCATTGGCATCTGTAATGAGCTGTTATTCTAAATTTTAAATAATCATCTCTGAGTTCATTATAAAATTTTCTTTTGTTTGTCCTAGTGCAAGTGTATTAAATGATAGGAAGTGAAAACATCTTCATAAGTTGCCAGATCATTTAATCTTGTTTTAAAGAAGTTAAAATAAAAGGGCAAAGAACATGAGAACTTCTACCAGATCACCAGAAACCTATCCACAATGCTTTTGTAGTTCAGCACCTCCTTTTTAATTTCCAGTCTAATTAATTTTTGTTGTCTTTATGGTAGTGTTTATTTTAATATTGTGTCTGGTGTTCCTTTTTGTGTTTTCCAATTAATTTTCCTTTTCAGCTGCTAATTAGAAGTTGGAGATTGTATGTGTAACGTGAAAGATCTAAATTTCTGCTTTACAGTTTTTCAGTGCTGTACTTGTTTGTATGTGCTCTGTACTCTTAATCATCTTATTTGTTCGTCAGTATGAGTTTTTCTTAGTATGTTACTGTTTTAAGGATCAGAGTTTTCCTGAGGCCATTGTCAATATTTGGTAGTGTTTCTCCTTGAGTTTTAGTCAATTGCCAACATTCGACTTCGTAGAGCAACATTGGTATGGATATAAGACATGACAGAGGTATTGTAGGTGCATCTTCATTTTCAAACTGAATTTATTTCTATCCTATGTTTTATCAAGGTCTCTCTGTAACCATTATATTTCTTCTACTCACTCAGAAGTTAAAAATCAATATTTTTACATGCAGAGGGCCAATAATCTTGTCATTCTTTTTAGCCAAAACTAACACAGAGTTCACTGGAAGTTTTATATGAGTAAAGACTAAAGGATTTGGCTCATGACAAAGATGGTACATGAAAATATATTTTCTTAAAAAGAAGAGGACTCCATCTGAAAAAATACAATAGCATTTTTCTGTAAAATGAACTACTTGAAAGTGATATATTGTAGTGTTTTTTGTAGCATTGTCATATCCTTGGACTGATATATGGTAGCAGTTATAATGATTGTCAAAACAGGAAATATGCAGTACCAGAAAGTATCTAGACAAAATATGCACAGAGTTTTTATGATTGTTTGGCTTGGCTTTGTTTACGAGCTCTTTTTCATTAGTCAGTTTTCTTTGTGTCTCTTGAAATTCTTTACAGTGGTTCTCATGGATTTGTAGCAGCTCACATTGAAAAATGTTATGCAAAGCTCGGTAATATCAGCACTTCCTTTCACTTTCAGCCTGGAAGCCATGCCAAGTTCATCAAATCTCAGCTCACTCAAAATCCATGGTGAATCTAGTGTATGCAGGGGGTGCGTGGAAAAGTTAGTGGGTAGCACCCTATTTATGTTGAAACTGGTCAATCTCAGAGATCTCACCCCATCCAAAAAAAAGAAAAGAAAAAAGTACATCAGAACTTCTACCAGCAGAAATGACAGCTTTTATAAGTAGAGATGGCACACAGATTCATCTGCTGCTTAGTTCCGATACTTCACTGGCCATGAGATGTTTCTGCTTCTCAGGCTAGATGGAAGTTTGGAGCTCTTTTTCTCCTGTCTCTAATAATCAGCCTCGAAAGTCATTTCTTCACTGCAGTATCATCACTTATATCTGGTATGAACAGCGCTGATGTGAAGCACTCCCAGTACAGTTTCTCTGAGATTCAAGGTACTGCTGTGCATTAGCTATGACTGAATAGTAGCTTTTTAATGGCCACCATTGCAGCTGAATCAACAAGCAATAAGCTAGCAAGATTAAAGGTATTTAATCTCTGATCCTATGCATAGTTTTGTTTTTGCCACCCAGGATGATGCTAGCAAAATACAGACACTTGAAACTGAATGTCAAAGCCTCTAGCTGTGACTGTTTAATTAGTACTTCAGTTACTGCTTAATTAGTATTTGACCACAATGTACACAGTGTTTCTGAGGTTAGCTGAAGGGCTCTCACTGGTCTTTTAACTCCAATTTTTAAGCCAGAGCTGCTCTCAGAAGGCAGTGGGATGCCTTAAATTCAAGCAGATGACTTATTGTATGTTATGGCTCAGTCCAAATCAGTACTAAAGGCTGGACAGAAATCACAGAATCACAGAATCACAGAATGTTAGGGATTGGAAGGGACCTCGAAAGATCATCTAGTCCAATCCCCCTGCCGGAGCAGGATTGCCTAGACCATATCACACAGGAACGCGTCCAGGCGGGTTTTGAATATCTCCAGAGAAGGAGACTCCACAACCTCTCTGGGCAGCCTGTTCCAGTGTTCGGTCACCCTCACCGTAAAGAAGTTTTTCCTCATATTTATGTGGAACCTCCTGTGTTCCAGCTTGCACCCATTGCCCCTTGTCCTGTCAAGGGATGTCACTGAGAAGAGCCTGGCTCCATCCTCTTGACACTTGCCCTTTCCATATTTATAAACATTAATGAGGTCACCCCTCAGTCTCCTCTTCTCTAAGCTAAAGAGGCCCAGCTCCCTCAGCCTCTCCTCATAAGGGAGATGTTCCACTCCCTTAATCATCTTCGTGGCTCTGCGCTGGACTCTCTCTAGCAGTTCCCTGTCCTTCTTGAACTGAGGGGCCCAGAACTGGACACAATATTCCAGATGCGGCCTCACCAGGGCAGAGTAGAGGGGGAGGAGAACCTCTCTTGACCTGCTAACCACACCCCTTCTAATACACCCCAGGATGCCATTGGCCTTCTTGGCCACAAGGGCACACTGCTGGCTCATGGTCATCCTGCTGTCCACTAGGACCCCCAGGTCCCTTTCCCCTACGCTGCTCTCCAACAGGTCTGTCCCCAACTTGTACTCATACATGGGGTTGTTCTTGCCCAGATGCAGGACTCTACACTTGCCCTTGTTATATTTCATTAAATTTCTCCCCGCCCAACTCACCAGCCTGTCCAGGTCTCTCTGAATGGCTGTGCAGCCTTCCGGTGTGTCAGCCACTCCTCCCAGTTTTGTGTCATCAGCGAACTTGCTGACAGTGCACTCTATTCCCTCATCCAAGTCATTAATGAATATATTGAATAGTACTGTTCCCAGTACCGACCCTTGAGGGACTCCGCTAGACACAGGCCTCCAACTGGACTCTGTCCCATTGACCACCACTCTCTGGCTTCTTTCCTTCAGCCAGTTCACAATCCACCTCACTACCCAATCATCCAGACCACACTTCCTCAGTTGAGCTGCGAGGATGCTGTGGGAGACCGTGTCAAACGCTTTACTGAAATCGAGATAGACCACATCCACAGCTTTACCATCATCTATCCACCGAGTTACGTCCTCATAAAAGGCTATCAAGTTGGTTGAGCAAGACTTCCCGTTGGTGAAGCCATGCTGAGTGCCCCTAATGATCCCCCTATCCTTGATGTGCCTAGAGACAGCACCAAGGACAAGTTGTTCCATCACCTTTCCGGGGATGGAGGTGAGGCTGACCGGTCTATAGTTACCCGGGTCCTCCTTCTTGCCCTTTTGGAAGACTGGAGTGACATTTGCTTTCTTCCAGTCCTCAGGCACCTTTCCCGTTGCCCACGACTTAGTAAAGATGATGGAGAGTGGCCTAGCAATGACTTCCGCCAGCTGCCTCAGCACCCGCGGGTGCATCCCATCAGGGCCCATGGATTTATGGACGTCCAGATTGCTTAATTGGTCCCTGACCCAGCCCTCATCTACCAAGACAGGTTCCTCCTCTATCCTGACTTCTTCTGGGGCCGCAGGGGTCCGGGGCTCCTCAGGACAGCCTCCAACAGTATAGACAGAGGCAAAGAAGGCATTCAGTAACTTCGCCTTCTTTTTATCCTCTGTCTCCAGGACCCCCACCTCATTCATCAGTGGGCCTACATTGCCTCTAGTGTTGGCTTTACCTGCAATGTATTTGAAGAAGCCCTTTCTGTTGTCCTTGACCTCTCTTGCAAGGTTTAATTCTAAGGAGGCCTTAGCTTTCCTAGTTGCCTCCCTACATCCTCTGACAACAGACTTATATTCCTCCCAAGTGGCCAGCCCCTCCTTCCATGATCTCTACACCCTCTTCTTCCACTTGAGTTTGCCCAGCAGTTCCCTGTTTAACCACGCAGGTCTCCTGGTAAGAGGACTGTAAAGTAACTGCCTTGTATTGAAAAGGAACTGTACCACATTTGGGGCAGATTAATGACAAAAATGTTCCAAACCCACCACATCTCCATGTGCTGAAGTTATAAATAAAAACAGGATCAAGAATGACCTATGAAGAACATCTTATGGATTTCCTAAATAATTGAAATGTAAAAGGATCCTGGCATCACACTGAAGAAATGTCTAGGCCATTCTTCCATTTCCAGCAGAGCCATAGGTGTTTAGGAATATGAGACACAGAGTGTATGTGAAGTTGCCCTTCCCTTGGAAATTCTTTCTAACTAGCAGTGCTTCCCTGACTGAAAAAACACCCATTAAGTGCATCAGCCCAACAGGTTAAAACGTCCACAGATGCATGATCATCCTATATATATGTGAAATATTGCCTGATGTTCTCAAATAGAAATTTTTTTACTGTCAACAGCTGGATGCAGAGCTGAGGATTTGGTGTTCAAGAACTTGTCCTTCACTTCTCAGTACATGGGCATCAGTATTAACTTCTCAGAATCAGAACAAGAATGTGACTTTCCTGCAACTGAAATGCAGATTAAGACTTTGCCAAATCTGAAAGAAGCTGCACTCAGGCTCTTGGACTTTCCCCAGTCCCTTTAGGGACCTACACACAGGGCTGTTTTTCCTCTTCCCGGGATACCTGGGGGAAGGGCTGATATGCACTTGCATCTCATACCAGGTCTCCCAGTTTAAAAACTTTCTGGGCAGCTATGCAGATGGCCTAACTGAATTGTTTCCAAAATTACAATGTCTGTCTTTAACCCCCTGCCACCCCCACCAGCATGGGAGTACTCCAGGACAGCCCAGGACACCAGGACAGCCCTCCACCCCACTCAGTTCAGAAGTGGAGCTGGTGGCGTTCTCCTCCACTTTAATTTTACAGCTGTAACAAGCTGAAATCTCCATGATTCCCCTTCGTGACATTAAATTGGGGTCCAGCTTTGTCCAAGCCCCAAAACACCTCTGCAACTCCATTAAAAGAAAATTAAATAAAGGGAATAATGAAAACCTTTAAAATAATTTCTAATACCTTAAGCTGTGTGTCAGTAACATTCCTAGACTTTTTGAAAGAAACTTATGTCAGGCTTTTATGAAATCAGTGGCCTCTGAATTTGGCCCTTGGTGTTTTAGACAATAAACTTTTCCTAAAAATGACGAATTGCCAGCAGATGTTTTCTATTACCATAGTGTAGCTTTGTTACAATTCACTAGAATTGGTTTGATTTTTGCCATTTTCAACAACTTTTTTAGTGTGTTTATAAAGCTAATAAAAATATTTATCAGGGAGAAAACGTCACTATGCCACATCTCTATTGAAAAATTAGTCAGAAGAGTAGGGCACATAGCCTTCTTGAAAAATTATGACAAATATCATTTTTATATAAATAAAGCAGTTTCAAACCCACAGCTTCTTGAAATAACAACTTCTAGCATAATTAAATGTTAAAACAGAATGGAAATCTGGCGTTGAAAGAAAGAGAGTAATGTTTCATCTGCAAAGAATGCTGCTTCGAAACTTTGGATTCAGCTGCACATTTAAGCTTGATGCAGTTGCAGCAGTTGTAAAAGAGATGGGACGGTGGGTTAACTCCTAAGTTTCACTAATTTTTAAACTTTTCAGCTTCTACACAGAGAAACGGTGACACTAAGCCGACACTTTTTTTTTTCCTGATGGTGGACTGACTGGAAGCTGAAATGATCTGTGCAACTTAGCACAACCTTAGCACAAAAGAAGAGGGTTTTAAACTGACCAGAGGACAGGTACTTTCCAGGCTGTTGTTCCAAAGGCATTCGATGCCATTGTTAGGAAGCTTTTCCAAACTGCCAATATACATTTTCCAGATCTTAATAGCACCTCATTACTTATATTTAAACTACAGAACCACTGTCATTATACTAATGATGTTATACTCCTTCTTCATTGGTGTTTACTCCCTTCAAATATTTGTAGACTTATTTTTCCCTTTTAGTCATCACGACAGCTGGACAAATACCTCAGAAAATTTTTGCAAATATTTGTGGAGTTCTGAAACAGAGCTCTGTATCACACTTTCTAAAGCCACAGTGAATTTTGTCGTTTTTTTGTTTAGGAGAAAAGAACTGCTTTTTCAATAACACTTCCTTCCATATATGTTAAAGTTATCTGTATTTTCTCTAATCCTGTATGTAACATTAACACATTACCGTGCTTGCTTTTTTCCTTAGAGAATTAACTTTCTGTATAATCTTTATTTCCTCCCTTTTCTGAGGCTTTTTTAATGTCAGACTTCTGAGGATCTTTTAATATATGCAAATGCTGCCCCTTGAATCAATTGGCAAGGCTGTTGAGCCCCGTTTATAGCCCTTCAAATAAATAGTCAGTGCATACCTAAAAGCAACATATACAGTTGCAGCATTTCTGCTTGGAGCTGCGCATTTCTGAGTCCAGGCGTGTTTCTTTCTTATAAAAGAAATCATGAAGTTATGGCACACTGAGTGTAATTACCAAAACCTGCTAAGCGGTTTTTATTTCTGCACCTATCAGTGATGTGATGTGATATGATCAACTTGACTTGTAAAGTAGTACCTGATTATGAATTTTTACAGTTCAGAATTGGATGCTAAATTATATAAACAGGCTCCAGGCTTTTTTTTTTTCTTTTTTTTTTAATATTTGGTTTGCATGCCTACGTGGAGTGAATACTAAGCCTCAGGTGAGATGACTTAATGCAATTCACAAACTAGTGACAAGGCTCTGCATGCCAAGAAATGCTCTGTATTTTATATTATAAGAAAATTAAACAAATAAAGTGTGTTTTTGTGTGTGTGTGTGTGCGTACACAAAGTGGGGGTAGTGCAGCATGCCTCCAGCTCTATTGTATTATGTTTAGTTTATTTGCTTTGTGAGGACTCAACATCCCCATCATTTTTTGTATTTTCTTGATTCTAGAACACTACCTATTTCCACCCTAAAGCAAAATCCAGCTACAGTCCAATAGTTTCAGCTCTGAAATGTATTGTGTCATGCTCAACAGTGAGGATCACATCAAGTGCCACTCTCCACAGTGAAGAGAGCAGTAAAACACAGAGTTCCTGGGGCTTATCTTTTTCTCCCCAAAAATATTGAATTTCTATCTATGGCCCACAGCCCTCACTTTAAAATCCTACTGATGCCTCTGGCAGGAAAATCTGGTAGGAGGAATATAGTCTAAGCAGAGGCTTAACACAAAACTTGTTCCTCTTTGGCAGGCTGCCATCATTTCTAGGGGGTGAGGAGAATTAAAGGTTCCTAAAGTGTTCTTCTTAAAAGTTGAAGGATTGTCTGGCTCAGTCAAATTGACACCAGAACACTGGGAGATTTTCTGTTCTTTATTTCTGCACACACTTCCCCCTCACCATAAGTAGATCAATATCCTGGAAAATATTTGCAGTTTTTACACTTATAATGACACTGTATTGCTGTTAGGGCATTGTATCAGCATTTTTTTGCCATAAATGATGGAATGATGGTACCAAGATATAGATTTCTAGCTTGTATAACTTGGCACTTGATATTATTTTAATTGCTTTGGATGAAGTATTTATGTGTAATGCTTAGATTACATCTTTGTGGAATATTTTTGATAGTAAAATGCACTTGTATTTCTAACTGTTTAGACAAAGACTCATTTTATCATTTTAATCCACCCTCTGTTCCCTCAGGAATACTCTACAACCCAAGTCATTGATGAAACTTTTTACCCAGACACTAGTGCTATGCTCAATATCTTTAAGATATTTGCCCAAGCTACCTCTGCTTCTGCTGGCAACCAGGAGAAGTGGTGCACATGCTAGGCTGATTTCTAGTAGCTAGAGCAGCTATTTGAACATGTTCAGCTTTAGTCATTACTTAGAACAGCTCTATGAGAACTCTCTACTGGACCAGGAGTGAAACTATGCCACTGCCTCCAGAAATATAAATATGTTTCTCAGTTCCTTTTATTACATTTTTATCAGGCATGCTGCTGTTAGGCCAGGAAATTTGGGCCTCTTACCTCACCTGGTAGCAAAGTCAAATTTCACTCCACTACATTTGTATACACATGGAATTTGTCAGATCATATCTCAATTTTTATTAATGCAGTTATTCATTAAAATAAATAAGGAAGAGCATAATAAAATTATTTTATTACCAGAAGTGAAGTTTCCTTTTTAGACAAATGATACTTTATGATACTTTAATTTCAATGCTTTGTATTTTTTCGTTTGACATTTAATTTGGGTTTTAATCTAAATAGCTTCATAAGACTGATACCATGTTACAATACACATCTCTGATGAGGCTTTCTGAGTATGAAAAGAGTCTAAAGCTGATTTTTCCAGGCAAAAAGACTTGTTTTCCTAGTCTAGGGCCAATCTCAGTATGAGACAATCAACTTCAAAGCAAAGGCACATGGGACAGAAAGTTCCCTGAGAGTATTATGTCTATGTGTCTACATCTTATGCAAAAGTTTCCTCTGATAATGTGTCACAAAATAGTAGCATGGTTGATAGTAAAGGGTCTTCTGAAATTATATCTAAATAATTTTGCAATTTTGTTTTGAAAGACTGTGTCTGAGTACATGCTCTTTCAGCTTTTTCAAATCCAAAATAGGTCCTCTATAAAGTCTCTTAATGCAGTGGGTTGATTAACAAGCATCTGTACCAATTAGGTAACCTCAACAGTTCAAAAAGGTTGGCTGCTCCTGAGTTTCCTACCACAAGTCTATTTAGTTTTTACCTTAGCTTGCCCCTCACAATCTGTCATTTTTACCTTGCCCAAAGCGGATGAGGAGGTATGTATGTATGTGTGTGGGGGGAGAAGAAAGCCTTCGCGAATCACCAACACCTGCTTAGCCCTTCAACAGATGTGTTGCAAGCTGCAGACCCTGCCAGGTACTTCAGGCAGATAACATGCCTTTAAGTGCTGCGGTGAGGGATGGATGCTCAGATAGATGGGAAAAGAACAATGTTTTGGGACTGTGTGTATTTTTTTTCTGGTTTGGGGTTTGATTGTGTTGGGTTTTTTTCCATAGGGGGAAGATTTGGTGGGGGGAGGTTATCAGTCATACAAACCATGTGGCTTTGAGTACTGACATAGAGAATCTGTCACCTTTTCTCATGTTAAGCAATGTCTCACTTTGAAAATAGCCCCACAGAAATTATTGTAGAATAAGTTTCTAATTAAAGGGAATAAGGATTTCAAAAGTCAATCGGGAATGATAGAAAATGAAATCATCTGCTCAAATTTATGAGCACATATGATAAATCATCATTCTCCCTCTCTGGATTTGAGATCTGATCTGAGTATCATAGCACTGAAACCTGTTTCTGTTTTGTTTTATTTTGAACATATTTTATGTACTCTGTCTTCCATCTATGTGAATTGAATTTTTTCCTCTAGCTATTCTTTCAGTTATATATGGTATTTTTACCAAAGTACATTTTTCTCTGCAGTCAGATTTTTCCCATATAGATTGCTATCATATTGGGTTATTTTTATTCATGTTAATGGTCACATTGTTCCACCAAGTTTGTAGTTCTGTGTTTTTAAGCTCGATGAAGAAAACCTAAAAAAAAAAAAATCTGTGTAGTATTGATGCTATTTCTGGTTTTGTTTAAAAGTTAAAGGGATTTACATGGAAAAGGGAAGGAAGGGTATGTCATAACTCCTGTGCTAAGTGAAAGGTTTTGTTTGTATAAATCACATATTGTATTCATCATGGTCAAGACAAATGATAAACATTACATTTCAACATTCCCATAAAAATTAGGACTGTGCATCAATAACATTAATTCTACAGTGGACTAGTTCTTTTTATTTTTTTTATTTTTCTTTCCTCCTTCCCTGGCATCGTTATATAGCAGGACTCATGGCATTATTAGTTGCCATTGCTGCTTCCCCACCCTAGCATAGCTGTCTAACTTTAGTATCTTTCTCAGGAAAAGCTTGGCCTTTCATTCCTGAGGTCCATTACATTTATTCCTTTTCTGCTTTTTCTGTTTTCATTTCCTGATGATGTTGTCATCGTCAGTGGAGTTACGATGAACAAGTTTGGTACTATTTATAGATTCTGGGCTTGTAGCCAGCTATTTTCATGCCTTCAGTGCTATTTAAATCTATTGTTCATTTTCGATTGCAGAGCAGCTTCCTCTCATTTTGCACCTAGAGCTGTGAGATTTGTGAATCTAGCAACAACAAAATAGTGGTTTTAGTCTGTTTAGCAAGTCCATAAAGCGGAAGATTTTCTTCCTTTGTTTTTGTTGTTGTGGTCTACATGCTATCACTTAATATTAGTTATTAAAGTGGAGCTTGTGCTCCCATTGAAGATAGGATATGGCATTTTAAAAGTTTGATTCAAAGGTGGTTCATTTAGAAAATCGTTTCTCTTTTATTTGATAAACTGCTACGAGAATTTGTAATAACAATATACTGTTTAAAAACTCTTGACAAATAGGGATAAATATTCAGCATGCTATATGGACAAGTGCTTCTAAGATTGCTATATTGCTAATACAAAGAGAATACCTATTTTTTTTGTGCACTATACTGAAATACATCCCATTAGATTAAGGGTATGGCTCTTGCTCTTGTTCCCATAGGATCTTAGAGTTCTTCTTTTGTGTCTCCTCACTATTTATCTGATTATGGCTCTCTAAAATAGAAAAAAATAGAACAGTTCACAGTATCTTCTCGTTAAATTAAGTCCTTCAGAATACAATAAGGATATCTTGCAAGGCTATTGCTGATATAATAAAGCTATTTAGTTACCTTGAACTGGTGCACCAACACTCTAAATCTAATAAGTCAGATACAAAAAAAAGTTTAATGTTAGGTTTGTGACTTAAACTGATACTAGAAAAAAGGTTTGAAATTTAGAGTGATGCACTGCCTTTAAGTTAGTCTGTTGTGAACGTACAAAGTGTTCTTAGGCACAGAAGCATGAGTCGAGACAAAAGCATATCATATTGCTGGCAAGTTCCTTCCACAGTTTTCTGAAGCTTAGCCTTTGTTTATGCAGGTGTAATTTGTGTTTGTGGCTTTGCACCTGCAAGTGAAAGATAATCTCAGGCCTTGCATCACAAACTCCCTGATTTGCAAGGATGCTTAGGTAGCTGCAGAGGTAAATACTGTAATGCTTAAGGCAAGCTGAAATTTTGCCAACCCCTAGTGACACTACTGTTTATTTACCAGAACATAGTGAGATTGCCATTTTAGAATGTGTCATCTTTGTCACAGTCTTAATTCCTTTCCAGAGTGCTAACTGGAATTCCTTATTACTCTAGGAGAGGATGTTTAATCAAAAATTAAGCAGCTTGTTGATTTTGTAGTTAAGTGTTGATATAACAACTTACATAAACTACTGCAGTATGTACATTTTGAATTATTTGTCTGATTTCTAACGGATGGGCAAAGTTATTCTGATGTTAATAAAAAGGAATTATGTCTTTCTGCAACTGTTTTCCCTTCTTTACATCTGAACTAAAGCACAGTCCATGCTGTGAGAAAATCTAAGGATTCCCTTTTCGTTGGAAAGTAATTGGAAAGGAGGCTACCCCCAGTGTAAGATCATTTTTTTAAGTTAGGAAGCAACATGAAAATGTTGCCCAGACATCTCTGAGGAAGCTGACTTGGAATGGAGAGTAGACATTTGCAAATGATATAAAAAGAGAGGAGGATTATATGGAGATCAGAAGGAGAAAAGAAAACCTCTCAGAAATGAGAACGCTACAAAGCTTCCTATTGGTGGCAGAAGGATTAAGCACTAGATGTTGAGACTAACTTGACTTCGGTACATGCGTTCTAGGTTTTACTCTCCTAGAAACTCTATGTGAGAGTTTTGAGTGGAGATCTTAGCACACAGGTTAATGTTAAGGTGGAATATAAGTATTGATACAATGAAAGCAAGGAAGAATATGTGGTGTACACTCTACCAGCAAGGAAATACATCTGAATTTTGTAGGAACTAGGAGCTGTGGTCTCCAGAGAGTCAAGATATTATTTGTATTTCTAATAAATCCACAGTGCTCAGCTTCTGCAGGCACTAAAGGACAGGCTGCCTCTCACAATGGGAACCTGATTCACTGACCGTTGCTATCTTGTCTCACTGAAAGGTAGAAGGCAAACAAGGCACAGACATGTGAGAGGCAAGTTTCAGAAACTGTCATAAACCACCTGGAGACTTTTCTTTTAGCTAATATAATTAACCTGGGCATGCAGGAAATTATTATTACATACCCTCAGAAAACTGTAGCCTTCTCTCTACCTAAGTCTATTTAGGATTTACAGATGAGGTGTCTGGGGAACTGTGTCCCCTTATGACTCTGGTTTATTAGGCATGGTCTAATGTTTTACCCAGACTTCAACATGAAACAAAAGAATCACAGCTGTTGTCATTCAAAAGCATTTGATGGAGTGCAAGATCTCACCTTCTAAGTAACTAATAATCAGGTTTCAGGTACAAGAAATGGGTGACATAGGTTCTAGGTCCTCTTCAGCTTGAGAAGACATAAACCATCATCTCTTACCTTCTTAAAGTGACACCATAATAACAAAATAACCTTAAATATGAGGACTGTTTTTCTGTCATTCATTTGAAAAAGAGTCACTTGTGAATTAAAGAAGAAAATGAATGTAGGACTCCTGGGTCCCGGAAGGGAAGTGTTGTTGCTTCTGTAATTAATAGGACACTGTTCTTTGGGACACCCCATACTTCCTAGGACTGTTTATGTGTTTTCCATTAAAAGCTGTCAAAAACTATATATTGTTGTCACCTTCACATTTCCCTCCACTCGTGTTTCAAAAGAAAAAGCCAATCTTCCTTTTAAGAAGGGAAAATATGGATAGTGGCATCTGGTAGAAGGCTTAGAGTTAGGCATCTAGCCAGAAGGGCTAAATCCATCGGTGAATTGGGATTTCAGATTCAACTCTTCTCAATGTTTTCTATCATTTAGCATGGGTCTGCTCTGGTTGTTTTGAATACCAGTGCTAATTCAGTGCACAATTTTCTCCGGAGACTACACAGAGATTTTCAGGTGGCTAGAACTGGGGACCAAACACCTAAAATTTTGTACATTTATAAAGCCGGCAGTACTTGCATATTGGGTATCTGCATACATCAAAGGATGAAACCAATATTATTTCCCTGAGTACACAGTTTATGGCTTAGTGTTTCAGTCAGGCAATATTCAGTACACAATTATTTTGAGTTCCATAAAATCTACTGAAAGATAGTTCTTTATTTTAGCTGACAGTCAAAGATGGAGAATGGCAAAAGGCAGATCTGAAGTCTGGGACTGAACTGACAAATTTGAACCGATAAGGGTGTGTATGAAGGGAAGGACTACCTTTTAATATTGAGAGTGGGGATTTGGGGAGACTAGAGGATTGTGTTTCAGACTTGACCACAAACCCACTGTGATTTTCCTTAGGTCACTTTGGGTTTGTGTGCTGTGGAAAAGAAAATCTTAAAAGAACCCTAGCCCTAGATAAATTTTATACAGAGATCTACTTTTTATCCCTTAACTCTTGTGCTTGGGAGAAAAATGTCTATAAGACTCTGAAGTACTTGTACACTATAGTTCCCACTGGTTCTAACAGCAGTTCATCAACACCAGTGAAACTCCCACCAAAGGGACTTTCTTTGAAATTTCCTTAAACAGACCTAGAATTCTCTGGCTTTGTCTCTGTAAACACAAATCTAAAAACAGGTATAAAATGCCTGCTTCATTAGTACAGCACATCTTTTCAACCATAATTAATTAATCTTGGAAAGGATGTTTGCAATGTTCAAATGGAAAGAGAAATGTGTTATTATTATGAATAATTAATTTTCAATTGTGGTGTGGGATTTCATGCCATGAGAGTCTTATTGATTTTAATGGAATTCACATGGCTAAGCCCACTCACTGTTGTAAGTCTGCAGTGTTTTGGGATTATAAAAAGAAATCAAAGAATCTCCATGTCAGTTGTAGTAAGTTACATGTCCTATTCTGGATAAGTGGGGGCAAAAATTAAATGCCCATTTAAAACAACCAGGTCATACTTGTCTGGCAAGCTGTTGATACAATTGTCTGCATTACCCTAGTAAAAAGGGTGCCCAGTAAGAAGATTACAACAAAACTTTGATGGAAGGGGCTATTTTAATAGGCATACTAACAAAATTATTTTCTGGCAAGTTGTAGTAAAGAAATACCTGAAATTGGATTGGTTTGTAATGTCAATAGCATATTGAAGTCTTGGCAGATTCTGAAGTACCATGGCCGTATATTTTGTAAGTGGCTCCTTATTTTAGAGAAGACTGAGAAGGAGGAGATTGCCTTTCTTTCAAGGGGAGAGTGGAAAATATGATGGACTCAATTGGGCAGGAAGCACAAGTCAGAAGTTTTGATGCAACGAAGAACACTGTCACTGGTGGGAGATGAAGTCTTGAGGACCTGTCATCCAGCTGCCAGGCAAAGGTATGTTCTGAATGGGCAGAAGTGGAACAGGACATAGGACATACATCATGTCTAGCGCTTGTGGAGGACACAGGACATAAATAACATTTGAGAAGCCCTGTAATTTTCGTTACACACTCTAGTACAGTTGCTGATTTGCCCCTTTGCTCTGGTACAGCCATTTCTACTCATCATAATGAGAGGCACAGGCTACACTGCTCTCACAGGTCTCCAGGTCCTGATTGCCTATCTAGCACTTGACTCTGTTTCAGCCAGTACCAAGCAGTACTTTTTACTCAGCAGCAACCATCTTCTGGTAACAGACTTCCTCAGAATTCATCTTACACTAATACACTAATCGCAAAACCCTGTAATACCGCCATAACTTTCCTCAAGCTGCTCAGCCTCCATCAGTGGCTTTATCTATCAAGGATTACTTCCCTACCAGTCCTTCCTCTGCAGCACCTTGTCTGTATATGACCCTTAACTTTCCTTTTGGATTAATATATCATCAGTGCTGTAAGTGTAATTGAAATGGTACAAATAAACCTCTACTGCATTAAAAATTTCTCTTAAAGGGAAAATATTCACTTCCTTTTGCACAAACTCTAAAGTAATTTTGGAAATGAAAGTCCAGATCCTGTCAGCAGAACAAAAGTGGAATTAGAGGTAGCAATGTTGCTTTAAACTCTTTCAACTTGGGTCACTACAGGGAAAAGCATACTCTCCACTTTTGTCTTAGGTTCTGAAATCCCAGCTCCATTCCTGCCATCTTACTGGAAAAACCATGTTGTTACTCCATGTACATCCTATAGAGTGATGTGGGCAAAAAATAAGAAAGCATTCTTCATCTCTAGCTTCTGTCTACCTTCAAAATGGAGGTAAGTCATTATTGCCCTCACTGCTGTTACTGTTCATCTTCTCAAAGCTGGATGGGGCCAGAGCTACAAATATAAATATATGGGAAAGGAGGTTCCATTTGAGACATATCTCTCATGACTAAACAGAGTAATCTATAAGAAATCCATGGGGAGCAGCAGTTGTCGTATGAATCACAGTAAAAGTACAGGTTAAAGACTCTGAATAAGATATGGCTTAATTCAGCTTAAACTTAAAGGGTGCAAGAAACAGAACCCAAATATTGAAACTCTGAGAACTGCCTTTCACCAATGTGTGATTGCAGAGGATGGAGGGGAAACACTCGATGTTAGTCTGCCTGTCGCCACCCGAGACAGGGAACGGCATGTGGTGGAGTCATTGCTACTTTCGCCCGTTCAGCCCTGTTGAATGCTGGCTGTGAGAAAAATGAAGATCAAGTTGGGGTAAAGGCTGCAGCTTTCAACTCATGTTTGCCTAAAACGATGGCACCTGCAGTGGCCTGAAGTACAGTAAATGTAAATTACCTTTGTAACAGAGGTTAGCTTAATGAACCTTTTTGAAGTATTGCATATTTTTATATTATAAAACTGTCACTCTGTATGTGATCAGACATAGAATTAGAGACAGTAAAGCAAACCACTTCCATGAATAAATGCTCTGAAACTGGCTGTCTTGCACAGGTGAATTAAACTTTTGATATAGCCGGATACACTTACCGGAAAAATCAGCCTTTCTTGCTGAGTGTTATAGCAACAAGGGGATTGAATAGGTGGACCAGTGCACTTTATATATTCTTAAATTTCTATGTGCTTGTAGTGTACATCTAGGCAAAATACCACTTAAAATATTAATCCAATAGATATTTGATCTAGTCCAGTGCTGAAGGGATAATACAATAAAGAATGTCACTGATAGTACCAGTAGGTTTTTTTATACTTTCAAATATATATCTATGATATAATACATTTCTCACACTGCACTTTTTTATTAAAATATCCAGAAGGGAACACTTTTTTAATATAAATTATAAACTTTTTAACAAAAATTAATATTTATATCCCTTCTTTGTGATGTATTTAAGTGGTTTATAATTTACAGGTATTGGGACTATATTATATGTTGACCTCTTTTGGAAAGTTGTTAGAAAATCTAACTTTGTTTGTTCAAATAAAGTGAAGAATGGTAATTAAAGCGTTTTAAACACAAATTCTTTCTAATGTATTTCAAATTTATCTTAGCCTTTCTTCTCTGCTTTGTGATGTGCTAAAATATCCTTTTTTTTTTCCTTTTCTATAAAAAACATTAGCTATCTTTTAAATTAGTTGTACTAGTGGTTTTGATCTGAAACTTTGGAACTAAGTTCCATGTATTTGGACATCTTTATATCAATCATCTAGCTGAATTTTCCGTTTAATTTCCTAAACTTCATGTGATGCCACTGTCCTTATTTCTTCATTCTTGAATATATTTTACCTTCACACAAAGTTGTTTTATAAGGAAAGTAGACTCCTATAATACCAGCATGATAGTCTTTTCTGTCCTTTCCACTCTTGATATTATTTTTCATATTGACTATCTTGACAAAACATAGCAAAAATTACAATCTGAATTCCACCCTTTGGAATACATAAAGAAAATAAAATGCTTGTTTCACAAGTGTTTTGTGTCATATAAATTAAAAAGTGATTCAAGTACATGAACTCATAAGCCTTTCAATTTTATGACCTCTGAGTCATCCTAAGTACCATTTGATTGCCTTAGGGTACATTGAGCTGTTGTAAAATACAGGTTGCCTTCATGAAGAGAAAGGAATCATAGAAATGTGGGAGAACTTAATTTTAATGCAATTTAAATTGTAACCTTGCCAATTGCAATATATATGTTTGTCATTTCTGCTTTTGACTTGTACTAAACAGCACTTTGATTATTACACAGGTGAAATATTCAGTGTTATGTTATGGCTACTGCAAGCATTGATTAAACTCTCCAGTGTTCATGAAGGCTGACAGGGATTCAAAGGAGGAAATGTAAAACTTGAAGGTACAGCAGTATAGTGACATTTCACTCTATAAAGCTGCCAATATTTTAATCCTGCACATAAATCATTTTCATCAGTTAAATTCCATATCTTAATCTGTGTAGCAAACAAAGTATTGGATTGCTTTATGTTTAATAATTAAGAATGTGATATCAATTTCCATACATTTTAAGTTCCTGAACAAGAAATAGAGTTAACATTTTTAGCTTCAATTTGTTTGCTTTACAAAATAGGAATGATTAAGGATTAGGTCTAATTTTCATGCTGTGATCAACCAAAGTTTCATTATTTGCTTTCATAGAACCTCTAGTTTCTCTGCTTAAGTGATGTCTTCGTCAATGATCATGTTGTATTCATTTAGAGTGATGATTGATACGGTAATAGATACAGTGTGATTGAAAGCAACCTTTGTCAATAGGAAGGCCAAATACTCAAACAGTGTATTGGTCTGAGTTTGCTCATTATTGGAGACCTTTCATAGTCATATTGACTTGCTGTCCAAATGTTGTTACTTACCTGATGCTTTCATTGTTTAAACGGTATAGACATTGGTATTGAACATGACTTTTCCCAATATTTGTCCTAAAATACACAAATGGCTCAATTATACACTGAAAATACTTAAAGTCTATTTTCAAGGTATTAAAATGGTATTTGGGGAATACAAACTAAAATTCTGTGGCAGAGAAAAACAGGGTCCTATACTGGTGATGTTAATGTAATGTGTTCTCTATTGTGACTTTGTATTTCTTGATTTTAGAAAATGATAGGAAGTTCACTTTTTTTGAAATGGTTTCTTCACAGCTGCGGAAGTCCAGGGAATCATATCTTTTGTGAAAAGAGCATTCCAAGGTCACAGAAAATATTACTGTTCCTTTATGTGTGGATTTTGCCATTCAAGAGCTTTTCTGTTCTCCTTGAAGAAACTCTTCTGGACTCATTCTGGCTCTAATAATGTATTAGACATGTCTATAAAGTGTGGCCTTAGTTTGGATATTAAGACATTTCAGGAATATCAGGAAAATGCAGTCCTCTTCCCCTTTCAGACTGATTGTACTTTGAAATTTGCCAAGAGACCAGGCACCACTAAACTCTTGAGCAAAAGCTTATGGGTACAATATAAACCAAGAGACAATTTGTTACACAAGGGCAGAAAGTCTTCATGGGACTTTGGAGTTGGATTATGCCTTATGACTTACAGTGCACCCCGAATAGCAGCAGAGAACTAAGATCCCTCTGGGAGGACACAGAACAGAGTTAAATCATGAGCTAGGCATGGGGTGTTTTAGGTGTGATGGATGTCTCTCCTCCCTAACAGACGGTGTAATTACTACACTGAAACAATATTATGACTCTGTCTTGTCCCTGTCTTTCACAAGATATATTCTATATCTTCCCAAAACTCAAAACTTCCTTTTTCTAAATCCTTTGCATGGCAGAAAAGGTCTTCAATAACCTCCTTTTTTTTCCCCTCTAATTTACTCCCAAAAATGGCTAGTTCTATTGCAGATCTTTTCAGGTCCCTGCTGACTTCTGAAAACCCACTTAAAAAAGAGATGACAACATAAAAGAATTAACCTTTGATATATGAAATGTAGGGGAATAGAGAAAATGCAGAAAAGTATTTATCTTTTACCCTGTGATTACATTTCCCTAAATAAAGACAATTGACTGGAAATTTCATTCATAATTTAAAATTTATGAACTACTACAAGTGATTGTGAGTAGCACTGAATCAAGTTTTGCTCATATCATTTTCAGCTAAATGTATAGTAAACATTTGCCATTTTCTGAAGTCTCCTGTGATAGTTCCTTCAGAAAATGTAATGAAAGACTAGTTTGCAAGATTAGCAAGCTAAGGATACTGACACAGCCGATGCATTTTTAAAAATTACTCTTAAAGATTAAGATGTAGACTTATTTCCTTCCAAGGCCTGATGAGGTATCTATTCTAGCCATGAAAGTGTCTGTGTTTCAGACAGTCTGTGTACTGTGATTCAATCAGCACTGTTTTCCTTCTAAATCACCTATTACTCAAAGTACCATAAAGCTATGACTTGGTCGAAGTTTGCCAGTATCAGCTGTCATCCTTGCTCTGTCATATGGGGCTCAGTACTGGGGCCAGTTCTCTTTAATATCTTTATCAATGATCTGGATGGGGGCGTCACGAGTGCACCTTCAGTAAGTTTGCGGATGACACCAAGTTGTGTGGGAGTGTTGATTTGCTTGAGAGTAGGAAGGCTCTGCAGAGGGATCCTGCAGAGGTTGGATCGATGGGCCGAGGCCGACTATATGAGGTTCAACAAGGCCGAGTGTCGGGTCCTGCACCTGGGGCACAACAACCCCACACAACGCTACAGGCCTGGGGAAGAGTGGCTGGAAAGCTGCCTGGCAGAAAAGGACCTGGGGGTGTTGGTTGACAGCCGGCTGAATATGAGCCAGCAGTGTGCCCAGGTGGCCAAGATAGCCAACAGCATCCTGGCTTATATTAGAAATAGTGTGGCCAACAGGACTAGGGAAGTGATCATCCTCCTGTACTTGGCACTGGTGAGGCTGCACCTTGAATAGTGTGTTCAGTTTTGGGCCTCTCACTAGGAGAAAGATATTGAGGTGCTGGAGAGAGTCCAAAAAAGGGCAACAAAGCTGGTAAAGGGTCTAGAGCACAAGTCTTGTGAGGAGCTCCTGAGGGAACTGGAGCTGTTTAGTCTGGAGAAAAGGAGGCGGAGGGGGAGACCTTATCGCTGTTTACAACTACCTGAAAGGAGGTTGTAGCAAGGCAGGTGTTAGTCTCTTCTCCCAGGTAACAAATGATGAGAGGAAACGGCCTCAAGTTCTGCCAGGGGAGGTTTAGATTGGATATCACGAAAAATTTCTTCACCAAAAAGGTTATCAAGCATTGGAACAGGCTGCCCAGGGAAGTGGTTGAGTCACCATCCTTGAAGGTATATAAAAGATGCATAGATGTGGTGCTTAGGGACATAGTTTAGCAGTGGACTTGGCAGTGCTAGGTTAACGGTTGGACTAGGTGAACTTAAGGATCCTTTCCAACAAGAACAATTCTATGATTCTATGATTCTATATCTCTGCCTGTACATAGTTCCTGAACTTGTGGCACTAATCATCATACCACAGCTACATTAGAAGACTGCACATAATACACATGCAGCTATCCCTTGAGAAATGTGGTGCTTGGGGATGCTGTTTAATGGTTGACTTGGTAGTGTTAGGTCAACGGTTGGACTTGGTGATCTTAAAGGTCCTTTCCAACCAAAACGATTCTGTGATTATACATTTCTGTATTAAGGGCGTGAGAATAGATGGTGGAGAATTTTTTGAAAAAGGATCTTCCTCTTGTGTAAGTGCCATAATGCTCTCCCTAGATCCCTGGAAATACATGCAGGTCTGGTGAATGCCCAAAGTAAAGTTTTTTCATTCATTTGTTTCTGAAGCAACCTCTTCAAATTGAATGTAGATTCTAGAAGGAAATACGTATGTCCTTGTTAGGCTGGATACAAAGACAATCATTTACTTCGGAGTCAGAAATGTGTTGAGCAATGTCACTCCTAAATACTTTTTTTTTTTTAAGGTAAATAATGTAAAATGCTATGTTTGCTTCTTTGGATTTTTACTTCAGTTTTGGTAGGGTTTCCTTAATGAAAAATAAGTAAGAAAATTCAGAACTGCAGATATTTATTAAAAATCTCAGGAGAGAAGCCCTCCAGCTTCCTACAGCATTTAATTTCTAGGAATTGAATGCTTTGCTGTACTCAGCATATTTATTAAAGAAATATATACTCCCTTCTAGAAAAGAGCAGGAAGTATAAATTTAGGTATTTGAAGAGATTTTGCTCTCCCTTCCTTATAATACTAATGAGGAAAAATTTTTGTTTAAATAGAAACACAAAGTAAACAAATCATCAGCGTCACTGTGTTCCTGTCTACAGGTCTCTTAGCTTGCCAGTTTATATTGCATTGAAGAGGAGACTTTGTGTTGCTCCCATTCTAGCATCAGTTATGCAAACTCAAATTTTCCCACATGTGAAATCTGAAACTGTCTGAGATTTAAAATGTCTACTACCAGTGATAAAATGGCATAATCCGTGTTGTGACTCCTCAGCTTTATACATACGAACTGAAATTGCCCACTGAGCATCCCAGTAATGTTGGCACAAATTGCAGTGTTTACTGCTAAACTCTTAATTTTACAAAAATCTGTCATTGAATAGCACCTGAACACCAAGGCATGTCCCCTTTTAAACAAATGAGAAAAGCATCGCATCATACTCTCTGGTCTGTGAGGGGAAGCTAGAAAAAGGGAAAACTTACAGATGCTGAAATATAAAGGAGGAAGATAATATGAACAGCAGATGTTGTGAAAGACAATTCAGCAGTGTGGAAAGGAGCCTGGAGAGTGCAGTTAGAAACAAAGGAGATGAAAATGTCCCTGATGATAAGCAGGCAATAGACTGAAAGTGTTTGCTTTTCTTTCTAGAGCGATAACAATGTTCCTTTTCTCTGCCCTTTGGGAACATCTACACAGTTGACGTAGATTGACCAACAAAGTATTCCATCCTGTAAATATCATACTCAGTATGAAGCTGAGGGATCACGAGAGTCGTGCTCTCTTCTTCTATGGCTGGTGTCCGAAGAGGACTCTGTCCGTTCTCCTGCCTTCGATCCCAATCTGTGCTTTCCTGACTCCCCCCATCTATCACTGAGTCCTGTCCGGGACTTCCTGGTGCCTGCCCTGAAGCATCAGCGGTGATGTGATCATCATCGGGGGAGCTCGATCTTGGTTTTGAAAATATTTGTATATATTTAATTATTTCCATTATTATTATACTACACTTTTTCAATGTTATTGTTCATTAGAATGGTTTTAACTTTCCAAAGCATAAGTTTCTCTCCCTTTTCTCTTTTCCTTCCTCCAGAAAGGGGGAAGGAAAGGGTTAATAGAGAGCATCTGTTGTCCGTTTAATAAACAGCCCAGATTTAAACAGGACACTAGTAATGGTGGGCAGGTATGATTCCAGGCTTCTTGCTTTCTGAGCTATCAGACACAAAGCTTCTGAACAGGAAACTATTCCAATTATTGGGATTTTTCCCAAAAATTCAAAAATGAACAGGAAAACAGGAAAATTCAGATCATAACATATTTATTCTCCAGAAACATAAGCCAGCAATTGCTATTTTTACTTGATAATAGTGACTTTCTATTTTGTAAGTCAGTCTGAAATTCAAAAGACTTTGAAGTGCCTTCTTTGAAGTGTAACTTATTTTGTTGATGAGGGAGATAAAAACCCAGTTCTTGTGGGATTCCCACTGGTGAGTGGCCTTCTGGAAGAAATGGCATTCCCTTGGCATGGGTTGCACTGTGGGGGAAGTTGACAGGAATCTACTAGGCTTAACCAAAACAAATTTGCACATCTGTTTTATAACTTTACAGCTTACCATAACAACAACAAGAGCAAAGATGTTTAATGAGAGTGAATAAAATACTCATGCTGGTAAAATGTGGGCAGTCATGAATCAAGGGCAATAACTCACTCTAGCTGTGCAACAGTTTGCAATGGGCACTAAAGGCACTATGAGCAAGAAGGTTTGAGGAAGCTGTTCGAATTGTGAAGGAGTTGTTTGTTTTTGCAAGGAAGAGTAAAGATCTTGTCCAAGAAGTTTCCCTTTGGTGGTGGAGCCCTGAAGTATTATGTGCTAGGTTCCTTTTCAACAGAGATGAAGCATTGCAAGGACTGCTGAGAAAAGACGGAAGGAGCTAGTTGAAGCATGTGTTTTAAAAACTGAAAAGAAAATCAAATAGTGAAATATTTCCCTATTTAGTTGTGAGCTTATGCCAGAGGACAGTGCTGGGTAACGATAATGTGGATGTGAGATCTGATCTGATCTGCAAAGCTGAGATACTGTGTTTATGTTCTTCTTCCTGAGTGCATGTGCAACACTGAGCACAATGCAACTTTGATCTATGCTAGGGTACTTACACACAATAATAATATTTGCCGTTAATATGTATAAAGATTATTAGAGGAATAAGATGGTTGTCCGTTAGCAAGCATTTCAGGTGAGTGGAGACAACTAATGGGAGAATGTGAATGATGTGATGTAAAATAGGAGAATGCTTTTGGAACAATCTGACCTATGCTGAAGAACAAAAAAAAAATGGGGTGGGAGATGAAGGATTTAATGTATTAAGCAAGTGAGTCTGAAAGGGAGTCTTTTATGAAGAAAGGATTCAGAACCATGTTTTGCGTTGTGAACAACATGTACTGGGTGAAACATTTGATTAAAATTTGGGATGTAAAGAGACTAGAGAGCAAATATGTACACACAGTAAAGAATCTGATAATGGGAGAAACTGAGAGCCAGTAAGAAATAGAAGGAAAATTTTGGATTTGAAGATTTAGGATTTAAGAGTAATGATAGAGTTGCAGAAGGAGGAAGGCTAGGCATAGAACAAAAATAAAATCTGAAGAATTGAAGGAATCAAAAACTTGTAAAGACACTTGTAACTAAATCAATAGAAATACAGTTTGAAGGAAAAATAGAGGTTGTGAAAGATGTAGGAATTAGGAGCAAAAGTCTTATATGATTTCTCTTAAGAAAAGTGGGAAAGAAAAGGATAAAAGGACAGAGAGGGAAGACTGGGACATTCCCTAGGTTCCCTTTAGTAGATGGAGATGGAAACACAGAAGCCGAAAGCTTGGGCAGTTTAAGGTGCAGAGGAGCAGACAGAAAAATATGAAAGAGGGGCAAAGAAGTGAAGGATATAGCTGAAATTAGAGACCATAGTGATAACAGGCGGGAGTGAGGTTAGGGAGGGAAAGATGAATTTGTGAGCATCACAAAATCAGAGAGGATGATAGCCTGGAGATCATAAATACGAATGAGTGACAGGCTGTGGAAGAGTGAGGGGCAGTGAAGGAGAACAAGAGGTGATCTGATAAAAAAAGCACGAGAACCTGAAGATAAATAAAATGAGCTGGCTCTGATTTTTTTCTTTACTTTCCCATTTAAACAGATAAATGCTTTACCATATGATACCGTTTTCTTCATACTTAAAGCTCTTAATTGAACTTTAAATAGTTTTGTTTTGCACTTTCAAATATCTCTCTAAAGGTTGCCTCTGTGTACTGTTAGAAAAAAGGAACTTACTCCAAAGAAACTGTCAGGAATACCAGTAACCAAAGAGAGATTTTGCCATCAGAGAGAAAAATAACTTGATGTTTGCAGCCTAATTAACCAGAGTTTAGCTTTATGTATTCAATGCAAGTGAATAAAAATTAAACATTTCATTGGTGTCTCTCTGTATCTGATGCATCCAGCTCCACCTGTATGCTAATACTATTTGCTAATATCTTTTCTTGATGGCATGTGGCTATAATTTTCTGAGTGTATCATCAGATCTATTTAGCGCTGTCCAAAATATAACGGTATGAAGATACAAATACTAATGGAGAAAGTGTACCATGGGGAACACCCATCATAACATGAAACTAATTCCTTTATGTACATGAGTGCTAAGCAAAGAATCTTGGCTTTTGTTTGAGGTTTGATTTTTTCCAGAATACTCATAACCTAGATTTTTTTCCACCTTATAACTTGTCGTATAACACATAAAACATATGAAATGAAGCCCAAATTGCTACTCACTACAAATTAAGCTGAAGAAGATCTGCGTCTGACCTTCCTAAAGCTGTGAACTGAACTTTCATAGATGGATGATTTTATTTCAAGTCACTTCTTTTCATTACACTTGCCCCAACTATGGATTTCATTTCAGAAGGGCTTAAGATGTGAGTGCAGGCAGTTTTGACATAAGTTATATGAGTAAGTGTCATGGTGGGGGAGTTACCTCAGATCTCAGATCAGTATTTGTGCAAATGGTAACTCCATCACACAAAAAAATACCTGAGTGACATGAATATCCTAATGGGATTAAAGAAGAATAGGAGAGAAAATGTACAAAAGTCTGCGAAGACAAAAAGAATTCTTGAGAAACACTAAGTTCCCAAATGAAATAACTTTTAAAGTGTTATTTTGCACTTTGATGCATTTGTCTTTAATGTATGTAACTTGGAGATGATACACTGTTATTAGAGACTTATCATGCCTTATGTGAATGCAGAGGCATTTGCTTTGATGAATTGGAATTTGCTGTCATAAATGCAATGGCAGCAATGAGACACATCACTACCTCTAGCATTCAGAGGCTTATAGCTATAATTATCCTATATTAATACATAGACATATACAGGACAGAAGCAAATCTTTATATATTTGTGTCCTCCACCACAAAATTCTTATTTCCTTCAATGTTTTATACTGCCTGTGTGTTTCAAACTTAATCCTGCATATCAAAATAACACTTAGTCATTATAGCTACACTAAGTGTTCATATCACTAAACATGTACATTATTCTAGATTTATTTGTGTGCTATTTATGTATACTGTATGAAGAAACAGAGGAAGAGAGAGAGAATTGAGAATTTCTTCCCTGCTTAAAAAGAATATTACCTATTCAAAGTGTCTAAGAACAGTAGAAAGAGAAAAAAGAAAACAGTGAATTGTAGGAGCTGAATTCTTTGTTATAAGATGCATATTAATTGCAGGAAAAAAAAGCTGGAAACATTTTAAAATTGCACATATACAAGTTACAGCTGCTCTGGCTATCTTGTATGTCATTCAGTTTTAAAAGAGACGGCTTGTTTCTGTTTATGCGATTTTAGAACTCTCGGACTTTTCCTTAGAAATAATGTAAACGCAACTTGTGAAAAGGCTCCAGAAATGAGAAGCCACAAGGAGTTGTGCAGATTTCTGAAGTTTTTAAAGTTCTGTTTAAAACTCTAAGGAAAGAAAAAAAATCCTTTTGTTCATAATTCTACAAGATTTGAAAAAGTACATATTACTAAACACGTGTCTCTTTTTACACAGATATGCAAATTACTGTGCAAATTATGACTATATGATTGCCTTACTCTTTTTTTTGTAGGTTTTCATGAAGATCAGAAGCAGGACAGATTCTGACCAAGTCTGACCATTCATGAGGATGTTATCCACACTTGGGCAAACTCTATATGTAACATACAGGTATACGATGTAGTCTAAGGACAGCTTGGAGACCTCCTTCAAGACCAGGCTGGTCCGTGCTTTAGCTTGCAAACTTGCAAGGACTGTCTTTGGTAGAGTAGTTTGGATGTTTGCCATGTGTCTGGGCATGCCCAGATAGGCAGCACACAAACTATGAGAATTTTATGAATATAGGAGGAAAATAAAAGGTATGAGCACACCACTGTCAAATGCTGTAGAGACCAAACTTTCTGAACAGTTGTAGAAACATTCAGTAATCTGCTGCCTCTTTTTTTTTTTTTTTTTTTTAATTTGGAGCAGTGGATTCACTACAGGTGAATCTAGCTTAAAATCTGTACTTAAAAGTGCCAAAATCCAGACACCTTTCTATCTAAACTGCCTTATCACTATTTGTTTTGTATAAAACACTTCTGAAAACTATTGCATTTCTTAACTCATAAAGTATGTTACCACTTGATTATTTCAGTACTTTGATTTTTAAATGTTATCTTCCTATTTTAATATAAACCAAAATAAAGTGCAACTGTGGGTTTATGTTTTGGTCGTTTGTTTTTTTTTTTTTTGTTTTAAGAATCATAGAATCAAAGAATGGTTTCAGTTGGAAGGAACCTTAAAGATCATCTAGTTCCAACCTCCCTGCCCCAGGCAGGGACACCTTTCCACTAGACCAGATTGCTCAAAGCATCATCCAACCTGTCCTTAAACACTGCCAAGGAGGGAGCACCATTCTATGATTCTATCATTTGCCCTTAGTGAAGCCGTGTTGGCTGTCATCAATCACCTCCTTGATTTCTGTGTGCCTCTGTACTGTTTCTAGGAGGATCTGCTCCATGATCTTTCCAGGCACAGAGGTGAGACTGAATGGCCTGTAGTTCCGTGGATCTTCCTTTTTCCGCTTTTTAAAAATGAGGGTTATGTTTGACCTTTTCCAGTCAGTGGGAACTTCCCCAGACTGCCACGACTTCTCAAAAATGATGTATAGTGGCTTAGCAACTTCATTCGACAGTTCCCTCAGGACCCGTGGATGCACCTTTTCAGGTCCCATAGACTTGTGCACCTTCAGGTTCCTTAGATGGTCTCGAACCTGATCTTCTCTTACACTGAGCAGTTCTTCATCCTTCCAGTCCCTGCCTCTGCCTTCTGCGACTTGGGTGGTGAGGCTAAAGCACCTGCCCATGAAGACTGAGGCAAAAACGTCATTGAGTACCTCAGCCTTCTCCATATCCCGGGTAACCAGGTCTCTCATTTCCTTCTGGAGAGGGCCCACATTTTCCCTAGTCTTCTTTTTGTCACTGACATACCTATAGAAGCATTTCTTGTTGCCCTTGATGTCCCTGGCCAGATTTAATTCTATCAGGGCTTTAGCTTTCCTAACCTGGCCCCTGGGTGCTGGGACAATTTCCCTGTATTCCTCCCAGGCTACCTGCCCTTGCTTCCGCCCTCTGTATGCTTCCTTCTTGTGCCTGAGTTTATTCAGGAGCTCCTTGTTCATCCATGCAGGCCTCCTGGCGTTTTTGCCTGCCTTCCTCTTTGCTGGGATGCATTCATTCATTTAATGTTGTTCTACTTACCTTGAATGTATGTTACACTACTTGTGTATCTTGCTTGTGACATGCTATACCTGGTTCACTTTTTAATTAGAGCTTGTCTTATCATCAGAGGTGTAGTCTGTTATTGACTAAATAATTCATTTAGCTGTCCCCAAGATGACAGATCTGCTTATTGTCACAATAAAGTTGATATACTATACTTTGTTTACAAAGGTTGTACAACAGTCAGAAAGTAATGTATAACTACAACATTTTTATAGATTTTACATATTATGTGCATTTCATTAACCATTACATCCAACAAAAAATGTATATTTATTGGATAAAAATTGAAATTGGCACTAAAATAACTCACATTTATTGGTTGTGCTCAAAGTAAAGAGAAAGAGTAAAAACTCATGTGGTGAATTAGCTTATGTACCTTTTAAAAATCTCATCATGTTTGCTAAGATCTCACATTTAACTCTTTCAACACTGCTTTGGGAATGCACAGAAATTTCCCCCAGCCTTTTACAGATTCACTGTGGGCATACGGTATATTGTGTACAGCCATAGACACATATGAGTTTTGCTTCTCTGGATGAACTTCTCTCACATATTCAATAGATTAAGAAGAGTTTGTCTCATTAATCCTGTGCTTTAAAATATAATCCCACCCTACTTTGACATTACATTGAAGTAGACATATTTTAAAGTGACAGTTCTAAGAAATACTAATCTTTCTTCACCCTCCCCCTTCTCCCCTCAGAATCCTACCCAGAACCTGGATTAACATATTGATTAAAAAAGTGATCATCCTCACCATTGTCCTTTCCAGTTACAGATGTCCAGCCAAACCCCACTTTTAATCTCTGCTCGTGGAACCCACTCTCTTTTCAGAGGCTGTTTCAGAAACAGGCTCCACAGGGGATTTGAAGATTTGGATACGAGGGGCAACAAGAAGGGAGAACACCAGAGTGGGAGTTGCACTCAGCACCCCACTGCCATCCGGCTGAAAATGCCATACACAGCAGAGACATTTGCAAGTAACTACTGTAAAAGAATAGTAGGAATGGTGAATTTTTCATATTTGAAAATTGTTCTTTCTTACATTCTGGTCTGATGCACTTCATCTTGTCAGCTAAACCAAAGTATAAAAGCCTTGACTTCAATTTAATAAATTCATAGAAACAAAAAAGGAGTATTGTATTCAAAGCCGCCAAAATTTTCCTAATTCTCAAGGCATTTCCTTTTTTATGTACATTTATTTTACAGATGTTGAATATTTTCTTTTTAGCAAAAAACGCTGAAGAAATTAACAAATATGCTAACTAGCAAAACCATGTGAGTTAATCTCCAGGTGCAATGTGATATATAGGTACAAGAGTTTATAGCAATACTAAACAATTAGCAAAAAAAGTGCTTAGATTACAACAGTAAAATATGAATACTGAAAGTTAAGAAGTTTGGATATACACTATTTCACTTTCTATCAAAAATGTTCACTGCATTTTATTTATATATTAATTGTATTAAATTACTTTGGATGTACCAAAAATTTGACCAGTGATATTCAGTACTCTATTACAATTCACAAAACCATGTTGATCCTTTTGCATTCTAAAGAAGTTGAATCAGGAGATTTTTATTGTTTTTGTAACTAAAATCAAAAATACATACAATGGATTTATAAAGATGTATGTTTATTGATGTCTATGTCTACTTACATACTGCATATATAGTGTTCCTAATATGCATATTAACTAAAAGTGTAAATAGGCATTTTCAAGCAATAATAACCACTCAAGTTTTTGCATAACATGTCAGTATTTTCTCAGAAGTTTTTAGTGTTTTCTTCACAAAATTTTAATGTTATTGATGCATATCATTCTGTAGAATCTTCCAGTTGATTCAAATTATATATTTATCATTTTTATAAAACTTCATACACTTTGTTTCAGTAGAAACAATGATTCACATGTGAAGAAAAAAATTTAAAATACATTTTCATAAAAAGGGCACAAATTATTGATAAACACATCTATGTTTGCAGATTGGTTATTTCTCTGAGGTTATTTGGGGTCATAATTGTAAATTTCATTACCTTGCTTGAAGGAGAAGGTCTCTTTCATTATTACGGTGCTGAGGTCCTTATCCCTGAAGCTAATTGCAAGGTATTGCTTCAGAGTTCTAATTGTTTGCCATCAAAATAGCTGTGTAAGCTTGATTAACAGTGTTCAGCAACATTCATAATAGTCCAAGCCTGGTCCTGCATAAAATAGAAACTGGGAAAAAATCAATAAGATTTAATAAGATCAGGAACAATCACTTACAATAGTACATCAATCACACAAAGTAATAGGTGCAGGATTTGATAAGGTCCTGAACTGCCTGAGAGATTCATAACCAGTACTCGTTAATGATTTGTTCATTTGCATTTTATCAATCCAGCTACAGCTGACAAGCAGAAGGAGTAGTAAGGAAATATGTTGTCTTAAACGCATCAGAGTTTGCAATTAAAAAAATAACAGATAACTTAATAGGAAAATCAGACATAGCTATAGATGTGGAGTGTGTATGTGTATACATGTGTAGACGTACTCTTTTTTGCTGTGAGATTAGAATAAAATACCATACCATAGTGGCTAATAGTATTCCCATAATCCCTCAGAAAGTCTGCTTATGTCTGAGAAAAAGTACAAAAAAATATAAATTTTTAAATTCTCCTCGGTGCTTCACAATGTTTCTCTCTCATTGCTTTTCACATAGTGTTATGCCATCACAATATTTAATATGAAACATGCATATTGCCTTGTTTTCATACCCTTTTAAATAAATAAAGCCCTGGGCTTTACCTTGGGCCAAACCCATATCAAACACAAAACCAATAATAATGAGATGGCTTTCTGGTGATTATTATCTAGCATTATATCCTATATCAGCAGATTTTATGTCTTTCTAAAGTAATTAAGTTTTGTTTACTATCTGAACATTTTTTTAAATTGTCATGAATAAACATCAGATCTCATTTATCCAGACTCTTGCCTGTTTGTAATGCATCAATCTTTTGCTTAAAATAAGAAACCCAGAGTCAAGCCCAACTAAAATGCTACAAAAAAACCCATTATCTGCCTTGTGTGTGGATGAGTTATTTAGAGAGTGATCTTGTGAGACTATATGTGGAACATATTTGTTTGCCTGTGTTTGTTGCGCCCGTTTTGATGAGTGCCTCGTTATAAACCAGATTACATACCTCTCTTTTCTGAGAAGCAGTTTGCTCTCTTGGATGTAGTAATTCTAATCTATATCTCTTGACCCAAAACATGCATTGTTTATTTGTGGGATCCCCTTTGTTGCTCATTTTAGTCAGCTTCTACATTTTAAAAGGAGAGCAGCAAATTCTAAATCAATATATGCTCCTGTCACGTCATCTTATACTATGACAGCATCTAATACCAGTACAAAGGCAAGGTTTCCTTAATGCATGGTGGTTTAAAATAGAGATTGCCACATGACAGTATGATATCGCAAGAATTGAATTTGGGTTTTCTGTACTACCTCAGGCCCTTTGCCTCAGAGACTGTAATGGAGGAGCTTCCCAGTTTCGATGACACTATGATTTTCGAGGTAAAAGGATGACTGAGCTTACAGGCTGACTGAGGCTGTGATTTTAAGGTTGCACCATCATCATCTCAGTTGTATGTGTTTCATGGAGAAAGAATTAGCAGGTTAATGACTTTGTCAGAAAATTGGCTCAATCTCTAACTGTGTTTCAGAAGTTATATTCTCTAAACTGCTATTCTGGGACATGCAAAAACTATCAGCTAGTGTATTAATCATGGATTATTCGTAATAACTATTAATTTTATAGTACTCGCAATTTTTTATAACTTTACAAATGTATCCTGAACTGGTTAATTAAATCCACAAGCTATATTAAAATCAAAGTAGTAATAAAAGAAAGGGAATGATTTCAAGAATAATTCTTGTGAAGAGGATATTCTTTTTCTGTTCCTGAGATGGCCATGAAAATTTTGTAATTTTCATGAATATGTTTGTTTCCATGTAAATGGATGTTTCATGGAGAAAAGCTATAGCCTCTGAATTTTTTAGATATTCTTAGTTAGAAATATTAATTTGGCTATTTGATGTGTGTGACTCAACAGCTGTGCTATTCATTTCTCTGAGTAGGTTTGATAAAATAGTTCCTTTGTCAGCTGCTGCTCCAGCCTCCTCCGTAGGCTGCTGCTCATGAGTTGCAGATGCCCTGTAGCACCTTCTAAACTGCTGCAGTCACCAACCAGAAATAAGCCAGAGCTGAATTCCATTCAGGTTGAGTCTAGGTTGCAGAGTCTAGCAAGAGCTAAAATGTGTCCTCTTCAACCATTACCGCAATGAGGACAGTAACCTCAGAAAAGGGAAACACAGATAACTGGAACAGTTGCCTTTCCAATTTACTGGCAGATGTGAGTTAACACCTTCAGTATCAAGCTATGTTTTCTGTTCCTTGATTAAGCATGTATTGTTCTTTCAGGAACAAACCTTAATTATTAACTGTTGTGCCATCAATTCAGTCTGAAAACCTTTTCAGAGAAAAATACATTTGGAAAGAAATTTCTTTCAACACCCTGTCTCAGACTGCCCAAATCCATGAGAACAAGGCCTGGTGCTTTTAATTGCTAGTTGGTTGCTTGTTTTCAGAGGTACAGGTGCATGGTACACACCTGTAAGCTTTCTGCAATGTGTAAGACCTTTTTGAGGTACAAATGTGTGACTCATGGAATGGGGATGGAATCTTGTCATCTGGCTGCAGCTGAGGGCTGTGCCTTTTAGTAGGACTTCTGGTTTTTGGGAAACCCTGAGCCATGGAGCCTACTGCAGTACAATCTGGCAGCGTCTGTCTGGCTCTGTGGTCTCTGGTTGTCCCAACCAGCAAGGCTGGACACATAGGATCAGAGCAAAGAAGAGGCCTGTGTAATGGCCTGGGATGGGAGGAAAGTGGCAAGGAACCGAGACACACATCAGGTGTAGGGAACAGGAGAGATGTGTGCGATGCAGACACATCTATCATGTGCAGGTATGTCCAGTGACTGATGAAATTAAAATGTTAACATTTCTTTTTAATGAGTATATCACTGCTTGGATCCTCAAGACACAGTAATTATCATTTTGCTCTCTAAGAGTCAACTCAGGGTTCAGATCCTCTAGAGAAACTTCTCAACCAGTCCACTTTATAGAAAGGTTAAAAACAGAATAAATAAAAGACACCCAGAATTTCAAGCAACTGAGGAAAAAAAAAGGAAATTTCACAGAACTTATTATGGAGAAGAACTATCAGAAAACTATGTAAATTGTATTAAAAGTAAGTATAAAAATAAGTCACTAATTATCTGAGGTGTCTAATAAAAAGTGGCAGCTTGTGTTTACACTAATTTTTGTTTCATTCTGCAAGAGCTACATTATTTACCCCACGCTTGTGATGTCTCATAGAATCTAAAAATACTATGTTGCAAAGTTTATGTTTTTGCTCAAAAAAATACACCAGAGCACAGGCCTTAAAAGCAGTTTTCCTTGTCTCTTTCCAGTGTTATATTAAAAAGCAGTTTAATATTGCTGCTGCTGAACTTTCAGGTGTGACATGATCACATTATTCTAGATTTCATGAGTGTCTAAGTGTCTAACGGCACTGTACTTCTGCTTCTTTGTACAAAGAAGTGACTACAGAAAGCTCTCTCAAAATTCTGGGTGAGTAAGAAGCAAAGTACACCGAAATGGGCATTCTTCCACAGGAGGAAAAAACATGAAAGCAAGATCCAATTCTAGGCAACAGCTGCTGGTCTGTAAAGACACATCACACTAGAATGATTTCCACCCCCAAAGGAGAGACAGAAAAGAAAGGATTTCAACAGTATGGCACTGATTTGTGTACAATAAAGAAGCTCAAAAAAGTATTACGACCTGTGGCTGACAACTGATCCTTACACAGGTTGTGATACCCACAGACTTGGCAAAAGAGGATCAGGGTTTACAATAGCTACAAAGCAGGTCTGCAGATGAAGCTGAAAAAAATAAACTCCTGCTTATAAAATTCTAAATGTTATACATGTACTAACATGCATCTTCAAGGCCTAGTTTTGAAATGGACATATTAAAAGTAGTGCAAATTCTGAAGAGGTCATCTTAGATAACACTGATACTGACCAAAGCCTGAATTCTCTGTTTTTCAGTGAATTCCAGTTTGGAAGGCTTTGTGTTTGACTTCTGTTACTTCAAGCTTCTGCGCTAGAATATTTAAAATAGAAACTTAATTTTCTTCTTCTTCTTCGTCATCTTCTTCTTTTTCTTCTTCTTCTTCTTCTTCTTCTTCTTTCTCTTCTTCTTTTTCTTCTTTTTTAAACTTGTCACTATGTTGTCATTTTTTGTCATGTATATTATTCCAGAAGGATTTGATGTCTGGAGTGATTGCATAAATCATCTCAACTATGTCACTACTTATAAGTTTGCAGTGTGTTAACTCTATTCATAATTTACATAATGTTTAAATAATATACCTTCTTTTTTCCCTTATCCCTACATTAATGTGATTAGAATCAGTGGAAATGCTCTAATTTTCCTGTAAGGTGTGCTTTCCACCTACGCTTGCTTATTACAAGAAGCATTATTTCTAAAACTAGCAGCTTCAGATAAGTTTAGCTGTCAAAAAATATTTTTCCTAAGTACAAAAATACTTTATGAAATATATTATTTTTCTACTTAATATTCCCATTAAGGTAAACAAATAACAGAAAATTGTTGCTTTACCTTATTTATTTCCATGCCTGCACCTAACTGTAAGTAGTACTGGAATACATCTTCTGATATATTATGCAATTAAATTGATGGATGGTTAATTGAGTCAGTATGGCATACCATATGTGTACTCCTGACCTGAATGTCACTGGTCAGATTAAGGCTTCACACATTTGGCCAAAGAACATATGCTGTTATTGAGAATGTGGCTCTAGATGGGATAAGGTTTTCAGTCCATGGAAAAAATCATCATAACTGGCTTTGCTCTTTGGTTGTTGGAGCCCTGACTCCTTAGGAGTCCAGATGTAAAGGACTTTAAAAATAATGAAAGTTATTAATTAAAAGCTTACTGACATCACAGCCATTAACTTTGGCAGGCTCTTTCATTAATTTATTTGATCTCTCTTCTTACATGACATATCCTCATCATAGTATTTGTGCCTTTGCACATCAAGCTTTAGATCTTATTGGATTTTAATTTGTGTTCAGGCTTTTATTTTTTTATACCAAACACCTTATTTTTTAAAGAAATAAAATATTTTCCTTATTGGTGGGCATGATACATATGTAAGCAATAAAGTAACACAAGGAGAAGAGCTCATATGTCTTTAATGACAGTGACACAGAGACATCAAAACACATGCAGACTCACACGGAAACATGCGTGTATATATAGTTACATCACAATTGCAAATAATGGGTATTTTTAGAATTTTGGTAAAACATTGTTTTCACAATGATTAGTCCTAGTTTTTGGCAGATTTAACATTTCTGTTTTTTCTTATTTATCTAAATAATATTTAATGACATTCCTTTTTTTTGTCAGCTATTTTGCATATTTTTCTTCTAAACCAGCTATTGCAGGAGCTATTTTAGCTTCACAAATGTTTTAAAGCAAATTATGTTATTTTACAAAATTATTGCGGTAGAACATACATCTAAGCAATAATGTTTTATCTTTGACATTGCTTTGATGACTCATCCATTTTGCCAGGTAACTGTCTGCTTTAAAGCTATTTAGTTTGCATCAACACTGAGATAAAACGAGACTTGAACAATACGTACTATAGAAGCAAAAATTATACTGCCATTATATGGTTAGAGAAACAAAGATTTGTAACGGGAAAAAAATATCTAATAGAGAAATATCTTTGATTCAGTCATTTTTTGTAGCAAACTTTTGTATCCTTTGTCCACTGATTTAACCTAGAAAAAGTGTCGTACTGTCTCTGCTGCCTAATTTGTTACTGCCACATTGAGGAAGATTATGATAATGTACATATAACAAAATTGAAAACAATGGAGGAGTCCTGTAATTGTGAACTAAATTCAAGAAGGCTGCTCTGAGTATGAGAACTAACAGTGTCTTCATTATGATTAGCTTACCTTTTCAAGTGTTCTGCTAGGAACCTCTATCACATAAATTGAGGCAGGAACTTTATTATCATCACTATAGCAACTGCAGGGAATTTTATTTCAAAACAGTTGGCTACCTGAAAATTTTCTCGTGATGGAAAAAATAGCAGATGATATATACATTTTAATTCATTTTCATTTATTCCTGTTTTGAAGTGTTCCATAAATGACTGTAAGGTTTCTCTGGTTTTTTTTAAGGCAAGATTCCCAGTTCCATCTTAAATTATTTTTCTAATCCAGCTTTTTCTACTAGGAGAAAAAAGTGCCAGCGGATTTTAGTTGTATCATTATATGTAAAATTTTAATTGTGCTAAGATACAAACTATTTCAAATTGTCCCATTTAATGCACAATTCTCTTCTTTATTTAATTTTTGAGCTTAGCTGTTACCTAGCTTTGCTTTTGACTTTGATCTTAAATCACATAACCTCTTAGCAAGAATAATGAAGTGTGCATTTTTTTTTATTATTTTTCCATGGTGTTATTATATTCTGTGCCTAAAGAAAAGGAATAACTACACAGATGAGTTTGTAGAGGATGTGAGTGAACTGTAGATGCACATAGAAATTGAATGCAAATACGAGTGTCTCTTTTCTGTCCATAAAAGGACTGATCACATGTTCACAGCTGGAATTTCTATGCAGAACCCTATTCTCCTAAAATTGCACAACCCCCCTATTGTTGCATTTCTGTAATTACAAAACTAGCATCGTACTGCAGACAATAGTAATGCTTCAGGAATAGGCGTGAGTCTTTTATTGCAACTATACAAATGAATTTCTTTTTTATTCCTTTTTGCTCAGTGATATTCTGATTTTCTTTAAAATGAAGAGAGCAAAAAGTGTTTTGAAATATGTTTTTGTTTAAATGAGTAGGGAGAAATAGAGAAATATTTCAGCTGCCTTGAAACCCTTTTCCTCCACAAAACATAGGAAGAAGTGTAAAAATTCTTATTATTTATGCATTGAGGCTGGTGTTCCATTATGGAAGTACTATGTATCTCAAAGGTACCCCATGTAACACATTTCAGTCACTGCTTTAACCAGTGCCCATTTTTTATTGAAAAATACAGTATAAAGTTTCCTGCAATCTGCATTAATGAGGAGATCACATGACAGGGAATTCCTTAGCTCTCTGTGACATTTGCATCTTCCTTGTAGCCAAATTTCTCTAAACTCTTCCTAATAAAGAAGAATATCTTGTGCATTGGATTTCAGTATGTTCTTCCTTCTACTGTGAAATGGAAACATGTTCATTTGCTTTCACATACAGGAATGCATTTAAAGAGTTGCCAAAGATGAGAATGTAAATTTGAATGCAAAACAATCAATGCAGTTCAATGTTTTGGATATTTCGCATGAGGCTCAGTTTCATCTGATACAGTTTTAGGAATCTCACCAAGACACCTACCTTAAGAGTCAAGTTGTCCCAGGGTCCTTACATAATTCACGGGGAAAAGTTGCCCCTGTAGAACATAATAAGAATTGCTCTCTGGAAGTGCCTTTCTTCTTCCATTGACTATCTGGGAGCCTAGGTTCATTGCACTCTTCCCTTACTAATCTCACTTCAGCAAAAATCCATCAGGTCAAAATCTTTTCACTCACAAACCTCCCACAGTGGAAAGACACATTTTTCAATTGCAAAATGTTTGGGAATTTTGTTGAGTGGGGTTTGTGGTTTGGGTTTTTTTGTTTGTTTGGGGTTTTTTTGGTTGTGGGTTTTTTTTGTTTTGTTTTGGGGTGGGTTTTTTTAATATATCTACAAAACCTTGAAGAATATGCAAAATCCCAGGGGGCAGCTCTTGAATGTGTTGTTGTTAAAAGTAGTTTTGCCAGTGACTTCCCCCTGGTCAGTAATTCACCCTTGTACACAAATTAAGAGTCAGTTAATGAATGTGTATGTCTCGGCAATGTGAGTGGGACGAGTCCAGGTAACTATGTGAATGATCAGAGATGAAATTCTTTCTCAGTGCTATTTAAATAAATTATAAAAGAACATTAGGTATTATAACCCATAAAAACACAAGTGACTGTGGAAGAAAGTGCTAGACACTGAATTAGTCATTGTAGAATGTTGTTCCTCCATTTTGCAGCTTAAAATGTGGGTCCTCACTTCAGCCTGCCTTTGTACCTCACTGCAGCCTGACCCTGACGCTGACCTGCAGACTTGCTGGCTTGAGTCTGGACCTAGGGACTTATCTGTGATTCTTGGGCTGAGGCTGATCCTAGTCCCCATCACCAGTCCTGCCATGCACTTCTCATTGGGCACAGTGGGATGGCACCCCATCAGTGCGGCACTGACCTGCCAACCTGACCGTCACCCATCACCCGGGCTCAAGTGCCCCTGCAGAGCAGCCCCTTCCCCATGCTCCCTGGTAGTACAACTGCCAAGGATCAGCCAATAGGAGACAGGAAAGCAATGCTCTAACAAGAGTTGTTCAAGAACTTCTTTGATTCATTTCATTCTTGGTGTCTGCTTTGATAAACTTTCATCTGGAAAGATTTTCCTATCTAGAATGTCAGGTTTTGGTCAAGACATAAGAGACAGCATGTGTATTCCAGCTCAGCCAATAACAGGTTGACTGTCAAGAACATAGAAGAGGCGATTGAAATCCCTTTTTTTTTGTTGGATACAGCGCAGTGACTCAAACCTGAGCTGCTATACAGCCCCTTTATGTCCTCCTTTCTCATATAATCCTCTATGAGAAAATGTTCAAAGCGGGCATTGTGCCAGCAAACGGATGATTAACTCCACAACCGAAGGATTAAGGTGCTTATTTGTGATTTTGATTTAGGAATTCCAGCTTTGAATTCTGCTGTAATGAATGTTTGTGCAAAACAGAACACTTCCAAAAGAAGGACTCTGGGTATGTCCTGAGAATGCAGTCAAACTCAAGGACTGTAGCATTGACTTGGGGTGCTGGGGCCTGGAAAGCAAGTGCTTGAAACTCGTTTCTCAAATGCAGATAAATGAAAGAAACAGCACACAACTGGCTGTCTGAGGAAAGCTGAATGGTTTGTTCTCAACCGTTTGTCCTCAAACTCTCTTTATGAGAAAAACACAGATGTGTTGTGGTGAAAAGTCGAAAATTTTAAATGTTTCGGTTAGAAATTCCAACTCTTTTCTATCTGTCCAAAGGGGTATCTTCTTCATGTTCTGATGCACTAATAGTACCACCTCAAACTTAAAAAAAAAAAACAACCCAAACACCAAAAAAAACACAGTCTTAGTTTCATGTCTGATCTCTTCTTGAGTGTCAAATGTAAACTCTGTCATAAGAAGTTGCTTTTCAGCATTTATGGTTCTCTGCCATTTTCAAACTCTTGAAATGTTGGAAAAGATAACTCATGCATAATACATTAGGTGAACATTCTATAAATATTTTTGCTTTTAATTCACTTAGAAATCAAATTAATCTCATTTTTCTCATTGAGTATATTCTTATTCCTTGTAAAACAATCATTAAAACATTTGAAATAATAGAAGCGGAATAAGAAAGCATATCAAATACATAGTTTTAATAATAGATTGCATTGTTAAATCAGAAAGAATTAAGTAATTGTAGACAGTAAATATTTTAATATATATTCTCTTCTTGCTTGTTAATTCAGTTACTTACATTAGAATAGTTGCATAAGAAAAAACATTTTTTGCAAAATCACTTACTATAGAAAGCAGGTTTTTTTAAAGTTTATGCATTTAGGATACATATGAATGAACAATATTGTGTTTATATCTAATTTAAGAAACATGTTTCTAAGGAGTTAAGAATCTGTCCAGGACAGAAGGGAAGAGGAGGTATCTCACTTTGTTAGAAGAAAAAAGGGGCAAGGTTTCTCTAAGGTCATCTAAAGTCTTCAAAAAGGGCAAGAAGGAGGACCCAGGTAACTATAGACCGGTCAGCCTCACCTCCATCCCCAGAAAGGTAATGGAACAACTTGTCCTTGGTGCTGTCTCTAGGCACATCAAGGATAGGGGGATCATTAGGGGCAGTCAACATGACTTCACCAAGGGGAAGTCATGCTCATCCAACTTGATAGCCTTTTATGAGGATGTTACCCGGTGGATAGATGATGGTAAAGCTGTGGATGTGGTCTATCTCGATTTCAGTAAAGCGTTTGACACGGTCTCCCACAGCATCCTCGCAGCTAAACTGGGGAAGTGTGGTCTGGATGATCAGGTAGTGAGGTGGATTGTGAACTGGCTGAAGGAAAGAAGCCAGAGAGTAGTGGTCAATGGGACTGAGTCCAGTTGGAGACCTGTGTCTAGCGGAGTCCCTCAAGGGTCAGTACTGGGAACAGTACTATTCAATATATTCATTAATGACTTGGATGAGGGATTAGAGTGCACTGTCAGCAAGTTCACTGATGACACCAAACTGGGAGGAGTGGCTGATGCGCCGGAAGGCTGCGCAGCCATTCAGAGGGACCTAGACAGGCTGGAGAGTTGGGTGAGGAGAAATTTAATGAAATATAACAAGGGCAAGTGTAGAGTCCTGCATCTGGGCAAGAACAACCCCATGTACCAGTACAAGTTGGGGGCAGACCTGTTGGAGAGCAGCGTAGGGGAAAGGGACCTGGGGGTCCTAGTGGACAGCAGGATGAGCATGAGCCAGCAGTGTGCCCTTGTGGCCAAGAAGGCCAATGGCATCCTGGGGTGTATTAGAAGGGGTGTGGTTAGCAGGTCGAGAGAGGTTCTCCTCCCCCTCTACTCTGCCCTGGTGAGGCCGCATCTGGAATATTGTGTCCAGTTCTGGGCCCCTCAGTTCAAGAAGGACAGGGAACTGCTAGAGAGAGTCCAGCGCAGAGCCACGAAGATGATTAAGGGAGTGGAACATCTCCCTTATGAGGAGAGGCTGAGGGAGCTGGGTCTCTTTAGCTTGGAGAAGAGCAGACTGAGGGGTGACCTCATTAATGTTTATAAATATGGAAAGAGCAAGTGTCATGAGGATGGAGCCAGGCTCTTCTCAGTGACATCCATTGACAGGACAAGGGGCAATGGGTGCAAGCTGGAACACAGGAGGTTCCACATAAATATGAGGAAAAACTTCTTTACGGTGAGGGTGACTGAACACTGGAACAGGCTTCCCAGAGAGGTTGTGGAGTGCCCTTCTCTGGAGACATTCAAAACCCGCCTGGACGCGTTCCTGTGTGATATGATCTAGGCAATCCTGCTCCGGCAGGGGGATTGGACTAGATGATCTTTCGAGGTCCCTTCCAATCCCTAACATTCTGTGATTCTGTGATTCTGTGATTCTGTGATCTATTCAGGGTATGAGGTTTGGACAGAAAAACATCCCTGAATCAGGAGTTTGACCAGGAGGGGTCCATGGGGTTGAGTGAAAACTCATCAATCTGTTCAGTTGAGAACAGGGAGGAAGAAAGAAATGGGAATTTATAGACAGGTCTTTTTAGTCAAGAACTTTTCTGATGGTAAAATACTGATAAAAAATATTTCCCATTTAAGTGTTAAACATATAAATATTCTTACAAATATATGGTACCTTTTTCAAAATCTTTGTAACTCCCTATGAGCCTAAGTCCCATTAACTCTGGAAGTGATTTAGATGCTTTTGAAAACCTAAGTTACATACCTAAGTAACATGTATTTTTAAAATAGTTACTAATACCCTAGCCTCAGTGTCTAAAGAACTTGTAATGGGAAAAAAAACTGTGGCTAGGCATGAACACTGTCCAGAGCAAAAGGCATCACTTTTAACTGAACGCACAAGTCAGAAAGAATAGAATTAAATTGTCTTTTAAATATATATTTAACACTTCACGCTTTGAAGGACTCGCCCAGTTTTCTTCATGGAAGTCCCTGCAGAGTTATCCTGTTATACCTCTTAAGGCACAATAAGAGAAATTTCCCAAATAAATAAAGGCTTCAGCATGCCACTTGAAGCCATTGCCACTTCATCATTCAACTGAAGCTCTCAGTGCTATTTCTCCTGACCTTGGTGAAAACGCCAGCGTAGCACAAACACCACCGCCAGGGAAAAAAAACCTCCTACCTCCTAGGGACTTCATGAATGTGGGAGGAAGTAGAGAAAGTTGAGAGAGCATTACTGACCAGTGCCCCTCCAGTGCACCCTTCTCCCTCCCCTCTGCTGAAGGCAATTGCCAGCTCCTGGAGTGGAGAGTCATCTTTCCCAAAGAGCAGCAAAGTGCCAGCATTCCCTGTACCCTTATTGCACCCGCTAAATCTTATATGTATATGGTGTTTTGGCCAGCTGGAAGGTGATAGAGGACAGCTATGTGTCACCTTCAAGACCTCTTTCCCCTTCATTTGCAGTAAAATGGGGAAATACACACCTAGAAGAGACCTTTTTTTCTCTCCTTCCTAGTGAGAGAGTATAGATCAATAGCAAGTAATAGATATCAGCGCTTTTACAGGATTCAAACTCAGGAATAGTTTTCTGCTCTTTATTGTACTTTGGTTTGGCTGACTTTTACGCATTAGTACAGAAGAGACTTTTCAATATTCAAATGAATGCCAAGCACAGTAGTATAGTGCATTAACCTTTCCCTTTGAGATGTTTTAGTTCAATTGGTGGCAAAGAAAACCACAAACTGTGGCACAACTGTCAGTCTCGTAAACGATTTTTGACTGTGTAAATGCAGATGCCACAGCTGTCATGTAATCTGCACAGAGGCTATACTGGAAATGTAAGTCAGACCCTCCTGCTCCAAGAACATGGGCCTTTTCCATTTGTACTCTTCCATTAGCTGTTGAAATGGCTTAAAACTAGAACTATATATCCTTTCCCTTTTGAACTTTAGCAAAATAGGACAGAGCTCTGAACCAGCTTTCATTTACAAACCGAAATTCTGCCAATGTGATTTTCTAAAGCAAACATTTAAATCCAGTGATATCTAAATAGCTGTCAACAGTATTATAGAGAGCTGTACAAAATTTTAAAAGTAAAGCTCAGAAACAGATACATTTTCCTGGTTTCAAGTGTCATTGCAAACCACAGATTCATGAATCCAGATTGAGTATAACATCTAATTTATGGGTTTGGGTGGAAACCACTGAAAAGCTACAAATGCCTTGAAGCTTTTATTGTAAAAGACCCAAAATTGCAATTCTGGCTAAGGTTTGCTTTTTGAGGGAGTTCATTTGAACCAAAAAATCACAAAGCAATACTAGGGAGTATTGCCGTGTAAACCGTGTAAACCGAAGTCAGCAAGGCACGCACCAATGTTTTGAAATCAAAACAAGGCATAGATCTCTCATGCACTTCCTTTGCAGGCCCAAGACAGAGGACAGTCACAAAGCCCACTGGATATACACCTCTGCACAATAGAAGACAAGTTGGCTACTTACTCTTCTCTCTGTTTAAGAGAAAGGAATTTTACAGGCCACAGGAGTCAGAAACATAAACAAGTATGAAAAAAATTTGCAAATCTCCTATTATTTCCTGACAAAAGGCAGCAATGCTGACTCTACTTCTGAGTAACAGATTATTTACTCCTGTATAGAAGAAAAGCACCATTTTTCTGAAACTTAATATGGAGCTGTTCTAAAAGTGTTGCAGGAAACAATATTTTCTCAGCTACTGCATTTAAATATAACAGCTGTGCTGAATATAATTTTGTACTTTATTTAGTTGTTTATATTCAGGGACAGTTTGCAATTCTTTCCACCATCCTGCTGCACCCCAATTCACTGAACCTATAGGTCTTCAGGAAATCGTACAACAAAGACTAGAACAGAGATGTAGTGTTTAGTTGTTGCTTCCAAAATTTAGACTGCCTGTAACTTAATGAACCCTCTGGACATACGCGCCCATGTGGAGCAGGTTGTGTCTGTGCTTGAGAAGGTTTAAATTAGTTATTTCTTAGAATACCCTGTGATGAAGGCACAGCTACCAACTGCTTTTCTTGTCACTAGCTCGTCAGGGCAATAAACCAATTAGTTGTTGCTATAGTAAGGGTCATTTCTTACTATTTTAAATTCTTAGTAGGGATACACAGTACTTCACATATTTACAGAGTCAGCATTTTCAGTTCATTATGATTGCAAATGAATGTGTTTCTTCACAAAAGCAGTTTTTGTCAAAAAGGACTTGTTACGTTGCTGTTTTATGAAGTGCTAGCATAATATGAGGGTGTGGGGTGGGAGGGAATAGAGCAGGAGGTAGCATGCTTCTTCAGATATTTCAACCATTCATTTTTTATGAATGCTCTTGAAAAATATTTGGTCCTCAATTAGAAGTAGCCACATGCTGCTCCTAAATCACTGTTGGCAAGAAATGCCAGTATATGCCAGAACTACAGCTCACATCCTTCTGGAGGTTTAAGATTTCTCCTTTGAAACTTCTATCTATAGACAATCACTTTGCCACTGAAAATTAAATGTGCTTGAGAACTTACATTGTGTCTTTTGGTTTATATGAATGTCCATGCACTTATGGCTTTGGGAGGAGGTATCAGAACTTTTTTTGCCAAATTTGATCTTACAATGTGCCATGGCCCTTGAGAAGAGCTGAACACCCTTATGTTCTAATATGTTCTCAACAGAAATTTGGAAGGCTTGACTCCAAGAATGATCTCATACAGAGTGAGTAACTAACTCACATGTTAATTGCCATGGAATCATATCACAGCACCTACCATTGGGGTAATGAGCCTGACAGATACAGTTGCCAAAGTAACGCACGTGACTGGTGGTATAGTGTTGTGGTTTAACCCTGGTGGGCAGCTCAGCCCCACACAGCCACTCACTCACTCTCATCCAGTGGGATGGAGGAGAGAATCAGAAGAGTAAAAGTAAGAAAAATCATGGGTTGACATAAAGACAGTTTAATAGGTAAAGCAAAAGCTGCATGTACAAGCAAAGCAAAATAAGAAGTTAATTCACTACTTCCCAGATGTTTAGCCACTTCCAGGAAAGCAGGGCTCCATCCCATGTAATGGTTACTTAGAAAGACAGATGCCATCACTTCAAATGTCCCTCTCTTCCTCCTTCTTCCCCACAGCTTTTATTGCTGAGAAAGATGTCATATAGTGTGGGATATCCCATTGGTCAGTTGGGGTCAGCTGTCCTGGCTGTGTCCCTGCCCATCTTCTTGTTCATCCCCACCCTACTCACTGTGAAGCAGAAAAGGCCTTGGCACTGTATAAGCTCTGTTCAGCAATAACTAACACATTCCTATGCTATCCACACTGTTCTGGTCACAAATCCAAAACATAGTACGATACAAGCTACTATGAAGAAAATTAGCTCTATCCCAGACAAAACCAGAAAATATATTCAGGCTCCCAGAAGTGTCATCACCAGCAAAATAGTTGGTCTTTGCATTTATCTGTTGGGCATGGGGCATTTGACATGTGATCCAGGTAAGAAATTAGAATTAGCATTCAGACCTTACACTAAAATTAAACCCAGGTCACTTCTTAGATGGCTTGAGTAGCTGACAAGTATGGCAGTTATGAAGAGCTTTCTTTGCTGTAGAGAACTTGTCCTGGGTGACATGTGGGACCTAGGAAAAGAATTTTCATGAGGACAAGCATAAAAGTTCCTGCTCTGGTGAGGGTTGCCCTTCACAACCATAATTTCCTTAGGCATGCTTTGGAGTCCTGAAGAGATAATAAACAGAGTCAACAAGACGGGCATGAAAATGAATGTTTTCCTTCCCTTTGTGCTTCTCACACAAAGTAATTAGCAAACAACGACACTACTAAAAGCATACTTTTAGTATGCTTTATACCCTGGTTATTGGAACCTAAAAAGTTTTCATGCAATACTTTTTCTTGATACACAGTCTAGTAAAGAGGTACTGCAGAATCCAAATGGAAGAGTACCTTGCCTCTTCCTTGTAAATGAATTGAAAAGACAAGGGAAAATCCTGATTTTTCCTATCTCTCTGTTGTAGTTTTTCTTTCTTTCATTTTATATGTTTGAATGCTTAGTTTCACTGAAGCTCCCAGTTCTTTAGTTTTGTAGAATATTGATCTTAGGTCCTGTTGGAAATCCTGAATTTCCAAAAATTTTGGAGCCCAGTGTTTCTGTTTTTTAAAGGAGTAACAGGTACCATTACTGAGGGAACCAGAAAAGCCACCAAATTAAGGGTAAGCTGTCAGATGCAAAATGACAAAATAATAAAGGGAAGAAAATGAAATTTTTTGGTAAGATTTCTAATCACTTTACTTAGAAAAGATGCCTAATAGGGAATTCCTCTGCAGGAAGAATAGAAGACAAATTAGGGAGAGACTGGTGTAGTGGTTCTTCCACCACTGTCAGAATTGAAGATTTTGGCTGGTGCTCTGTGTCTGAATCAAAACCATTTTGATGCATTACTGGGCTCTCCTTCCTAGAACAGACTTCTGAGGCTCTAAAAAGTTACTTTTGAGGACAATTCCACTTCCCTCATGGTGATAAGGAATCACAGAATCACAGAATCACAGAATGTTAGGGATTGGAAGGGACCTCGAAAGATCATCTAGTCCAATCCCCCTGTCGGAGCAGGATTGCCTAGACCATATCACACAGGAACGCGTCCAGGCAGGTTTTGAATGTCTCCAGAGAAGAAGACTCCACAACCTCTCTGGGCAGCCTGTTCCAGTGTTCAGTCACCCTCACCGTAAAGAAGTTTTTCCTCATATTTATGTGGAACCTCCTGTGTTCCAGCTTGCACCCATTGCCCCTTGTCCTGTCAATGGATGTCACTGAGAAGAGCCTGGCTCCATCCTCATGACACTTGCCCTTTCCATATTTATAAACATTAATGAGGTCACCCCTCAGTCTGCTCTTCTCCAAGCTAAAGAGACCCAGCTCCCTCAGCCTCTCCTCATAAGGGAGATGTTCCACTCCCTTAATCATCTTCGTGGCTCTGCGCTGGACTCTCTCTAGCAGTTCCCTGTCCTTCTTGAACTGGGGGCCCAGAACTGGACACAATATTCCAGATGCGGCCTCACCAGGGCAGAGTAGAGAGGGAGGAGAACCTCTCTTGACCTGCTAGCCACACCCCTTCTAATACACCCCAGGATGCCATTGGCCTTCTTGGCCACAAGGGCACACTGCTGGCTCATGCTCATCCTGCTGTCCACTAGGAAACTCAAGAGATCAGGCTTATAGTGTACAAAGTGCTCTTTCCCACTAAGATCAGAGGTGGACACTGAAGTCTTCAGAATGGGGAAGTGTTATGGTGCAGAAGTAAAGAGTACAGCAAACTGGGGGGGGGTTTGAACAACAGGCTCAATAGATAGTTCAAGGATAGCAAATCTCAGCTCCTTGCATCTCTGGAGCCATCATGGAAAGGATCACTCCAAACTTTTGGATTACTGTTTCATTTATTTCCAGGAGTAGAAAACACCATTTGCTTTTGCACACACAGTTGAAGAAGGGAGACTGAAAAGTTCTCTGCAACTGTGAGACTGAGGCCTGAGGCAACTGGTGGCCTGAGGAAAGGCTGTTATGTTTACTCTGGTGACTCTTTTGCAGTGACTCTGGGAAGGGACATCAGGTGAGCCCCTTACAGTCCCACCAGGGTATAAATAGGATAGACAGAAAGCAGGAATGAAACGTGCTGTTATGCAAACAGTACCACGTCTTTTGAAGTAGAGAATTAGCCCTGAATTCATTCAGGACACAAAACCTGAAAGGCAGGCTTAGTGGGAGGTAATCTGCTCAATGTCCTTTCCTTTTGCATGGCTAGAAGTAGCTACCGGATCTGCCTCAGTTTGTCTGTCCTTTATTTTTTTGTATATACTTTTTAATAATATCTTGCATTTTATAGTGCCTTTCATCCTAATGACTCCTAAAATGCTGTACAAATTTAACAAACTGATATATAAACTATATACTGGGATTATTTATCCACCACTGCAATGCAACCAGCACAGTAGTTCTTTAAGAATAAGAATATAGTTGTACATCGGTCATGACTGGCAGCTGTTCTTGTGTTTATGCAAGTGGTGTCATCTTCACAGCTGCTTCTGAAAATGTTCCTTTGCAAGGTACAATACACTGAGTTGTTCACACTGGGAAATCGTGAACTTGAGGCAAACACTGCATGAAAAACATACCTCCACATGTAATTAAAGAGAAGGGCTAAGGAATTGTCAGCTGCAGCTATGAAGTGTTTTTGTTCTGCAGAAGTACACAGAATGATAATCTTGGGCCTAATCTCAACCATGTTCAAATTTACAGAACTTTCATAGAATCTCAAAGGAATTCTCATGGAAAAAGCAGCAGTTCATTGAGTGAGTGACTTCATTCTACTTTTTTGTGGTGTTGCAGATGATAGGAGTATTTCCTACCAGTTCTCTTGACAGGCAGGCTCATAAATACTGAGGAAACTGAATGGCTTGCTTGCCAGTTGAATAGAAATACATAGACATATCAGCTACAGAAATCAAGTGATCATCATGAGGAAAAAAAAGAAAAAGGCCCTCTTCCATGGACAACTAGGAGGGGCAAGCACGTTAAAAAGCACCTTCTCATTGTCTCATACTTCTGTGAAGCTCTAAGCCTCTGCAACCCTGCTCTCAGTGTTTCCTTTTAAGGTCACTTCATGGGTGTTTTTGTACGGCAAGGCACAAAAATCTCTCCGAAATCTGCATGAAGGAGGGGAGGCTTCAGAAGTGACAGAGGGCAAGAAGCTCAATACACAAAACTTCTGTGTTCTTTTGAAAGGACAACGCTGAAGCCAGAAAAAATCTACCCTATCTCTGGATCACAGGGTCAGCATAATTTTCTTGCTACAACTTAACGTGCCTGCTTTTGAAAATTTTGTCCCACAGAAGGCATTTAGCTGAATTAATCTAGCTATGGTCACATCATCTCCTGTTTGGGTAACCAGTTACAAATGTAGAAGACATGTGGAAGTGGTAACACCATTTGGAGGGTGGAAGAATCTTGGCACATCAGCAGCCTATCATTGAGGCTGCTGGCAGCCTGTCTAACATATCTATAATTCAAAATTTTGAAGCTCCTATGGTATGGATGTGAAAGGAGATTGCAGCTCTATGGATTTTATGCTTTGCTGTTGTCATATGGGTGGAGGATGACACCAAATATTTGATCTGGAACCGAGTATGCTGCATATTTATGCATTCAGAAACACAAGCCAGACTAGAATACTGAAATAATTTATGAATTTTTAGTAGTCTTCCTACTGTAAATGTTTAAAGCTGTAGCTTAGTAATAAGATATTTGATAGTAGTGCTCAAAAAGTCACCACTTTAGAGTTATTAAAAAACATCTACAAAGCTTAAATATTTTTAAGGAAAACAAAGTGATGTAGACACCTTTCCTCCCCCTCTGAATAAACACCACAGAAGCAGCTAAATAGAGATGTAAACCAAATACTTGAAAAATGAGATTGCAACTTGCATAAAATCAAATGAGATAAAATAGGTTCCAATTGTGTTTCAGTACCAAATAAAGCATATTTTGCATTAGGAGAATTTATGTGTGTGTGTGCATACATATATATAAATATGTGTGTATATATATACATGCATGTGTGTGTGCATTTTTACATATGCATGTGTGTATATACACACATAAATATGCATATCGACACACATACACATATTATTAAAAAAGCAACAAAAAAGGCTTGTTGGAGGCTTATATTATGCCTGTTGTTTTACACATGGTCATAATCTGCATCATCCTACTGGACTTTGTTTTAACTAAAACAAAAAAGTGATGAAGCCATTAAAATAGCTAATTTATTATTTTTATAAAGTATTTATAATAATTGATTGTGTGCCACGAATTTGTGTAAACTTGTAATATGAAGGAAACCATCAAGAACACAATATTTATTTTCCTTGTCTAATGTGCCATAGTGTTTCCAAGATTGCAATGCTGCAAATAAGAGTAATGTCTGATGGGGCACATTGAACTGTTCCCCAGAGACCCTGAAAGGACAGCATATGACAACTTTCAGGGCTCCATTTATAACAGCAAGATTTTCTTTAATGTTTACATGTTTCTAACATGAACTATGTGAAAATGATAAGAAACTGTATGGAGAGAAGTATTTTTTCCTTCTGCATTAATTTTAATTGGCTTTTGTTTTTCTTCACTGCTACAGTACTTGCTTTCCTCCAGAAAGATGCATAAATGCTTAACCTAGCATAATTATGCATATACGTTCTTATTCCATTACTAATTTGTGCTTTAATTATATTTATCATTTGATCTACTGTATATTTGTATGACTCAGAGTAATTTAAAAGTGTTTCATTTTCACAGGTTTCTACTATTTTTCTATAGATAAATTAGGAAAGCTTTGGAAATTGCATACTGAAAATTGAAATGAGAACTATACAATCCATTTTGAGACTTGCCTTTTGGTGTTTACCTCAAAGCATGCTTCTGTGTGTGTGCTTGATTTACATATAGCAATATCTAAGTGCAAATAGTAATCATACACCAAAGTAAACCGGACTATATGCAATTGCTTCCTCTGTTTCTTCAACTGCGGTTGCAATCCCATAGATTCCAATCTTGACAGGTAGCATAATTAGAAAATTCTCTTTGTCTTATTAAATGTGACTCTTCTCAATAGAATTCACTTCATTGCAGGCAAAGAACAGAAAATATACTTCAAATCTAAAATGGGAAATCAAGGGGGACTGTTTTATTTTTATCTGTCTTTGTGCAAGCGACATTATTATCAAAGGATATTGTAATGCTGAAAATGTACTTTTGGGATTTAAATCACGTATTAGCCTGGAAAGCAAAAAGCACTGTAGGGCCCATGCAATATATTTTCTCATTAATCTGATTGAAAGATTATCCTTCCTATAGCTATGAAAAGTCTAATACCCATATATCCATCTTTCCTGCTAGTAAAATTCAGCTTTGTGCGTAGTCATTGTCTCTTGTGTCTGAGGTCCTACACTCTTCTTCATTTCTCTGTATAAGCCTATCTGTATTAAAATAAATTCAGAACAGGCCGCCATTTCATGCACACATTTTGATTATTTCATAAGCTGCTGAGGAAAATGGAAGTATCAGCAAGTCATGCAGTTTTCTGGTAATGTAATGCTGTCATTACCTCAGTGGTCATGTGAAAAAGTTTGGCTATAATATCTTTGACAAATGTTCAGTGAGTCAAAACAGTGCATTTAAATGAAATGCAGATATGAATGAGCCATCATTACAATCACAACTCCAGCTTAGAAATTATTAAATATGAATATATACACTTTCACAGTAACCTGACATTTGTAATACATAACTAGCTATGCATTTCTCACCCCCCTCCTCCCGTTTTCCTCCCCATCATCCTCCAGATTGAGAATAGAGGAAGTCATTTTGATCAGAGGCTGCACACAGTAATTGAAGACACTCCTGATGATTTCATGCAATCAGAGTGGCACATTATATGTGACGAAAATTAAGTAAAGAAGGAAAGCAGATTTATAGGTTGTCTTGCTTATGGTCAACTGCCTTTACAAAAGATTGGCAATTCTATTCTAACCACCCCAACTGCATATATACTTTTCCACATCATAGATTTACCGAAATTTTCATGTAACCTTAGTCATAACTTGCAGTACCTCATGATTTTAAGGTTTTAATGAAACTACAGAAGATGTCTTAAACTGAATGATTCTATTCTGAGCTTTTTGAGTGCTGATAGCATGAACAGTATAGATGGCTCTAGCCATAACTGTCACACAGATAATATTCTTTTATGCCTCAAGACACTAAGATGGTGCTGTAGATAACCAAAAGGAATAAGCTGCCACCATCACTAATCTGCAGCTTTGAAACACTGTAGCTTTTGCATGGTTAAGAGAAGGTAAAATCACCTAGAAGTGTAATATAAGAGACATTTTTAAGTGAACATAGAAGAGAGAACTAAAGATTTTCATATTTTGTAACCTATATCCACTCTGGATCAAATCAACTGTTTCCCCCTTTTTGTGCGTTTATGGATAACAATTGAAAATGCAAAAGAAGCTGAAGCCTTTGAATCCTCCTAGGATATTTTACACTAATATAGTGAAATTGAAATATGGGGAATATTTAGCCTTATTCTTCCCTTCAGAGTTTAACTTTCAAGATGTTTCATATAGACTTTTGATTGGTTTTATAATACATGTAACAGATTTTGACCACAATAATATCCGACTTGTGCCAGATGAGTATAATTTCTGTTGATTATTTTTCATTATGTAAAAGCAAATGTTACTGAAACTTTAATAAGAGACTGAAGTTTGTTTACTTTTGTCATAGTTAAGCTCACCAAATTAAAAATAAAACTATATAAGGGTACAAAGTAATGCAAGAAGTAAAACTTTGTTACAAAGTCTGTTCCACTTTAAGGTGGAATTACCTACAAATAGCCTTGTTTATTTCTATTCTTTAAAAATATTTCTGAACAAATATTTTTAGCAATCATGTTGCATGTAATTATTCTTATTTGTCCTCTATAATAACTCGTGTGTGCTACCATTAAAAATTGATCTATAATAAATAAATAAAAACAAGGATCCAGTATCATTTTTGCCACATAGGGGTTTTTTTCCACACACAGTTTAGAAATCCCTAATCAAAAATCCTGTTGTTGTGAGAATACAGCCTGACATGAAAGTGTCAGGGAAGCAGTGAAGGAAAAATGATGAACTAAACATCAGCAGAGTTGGACTCACTATAAAACACATTTTCTGGGTGTGTTTTTTTAGATACTGCAGTATACTTTCCAGAGAAAAGAGAAATTCCACTTGAAAGCCTCAAGCAATATGCACTTTTTTTTTATTGAACATACGAACTATCAATAATAATCAGCTAATTTGTGCTCCAAAATACAATCATTGTTGGGACAAAACCAAAAAACATGCAGGAAGCTATTAAATGCACAGCAGTATTTGAAATTGAACCATGGTGACTTGTTGTTATGGCATGCTGACATTATTTGTTCTTGTATATAGTTATATAATGATCTCTCAAGCAAGATTTTAAAAATGGTCTGTAAAGCAGTTAAGGGACATCAAAATCTGGCTTCACCATCAACTTTCTAAGGTTCATGCTAAGCAGTACGTACAATTCTTCTGTGTAAACAACTGCATGCTGTTGTTACTAAAAAAAATACAATTACATTTCTTCCCACGGCAAGAGGTAAGCTGTGTAATAACGAATTTCAGTCTCTACTTCTAATTAAAAATGGGATTTTAATCTCTCATTTTGCCATGGATGCAATCAATGTAGGCGCCCCTCACCCTCAATTCCACTTGACTTCAGGTAGCTCCACAGCCTGTCGTTGCTGCTTTTATGGCAAAACCAGGTCTTCAGTCAGTAGGTGATCTGGAACACATGTATTTTGATTGCAGAAAATCCCAAGTCCTGAGGAGAAATACTGAGTCAGAAAGAGGAATTTATCCTCATTCTCTGACTCTACCCGTTACCCTGTTACAAATTGTCTTAATACTAATTCCAGGATGATTTTAAAGGAGCTGCCCAGCAACAAGGCATATTACTCATGTGCATAGCACTGCTATTTACATATAAGAAATGTCATTTTTGGCCCCAATAGTGGATAAATGAAATGGATTTTTACTTCCTGTTGTGCTGCTGCTGTTCACTTAGCCCATATGAGTCTCACTGCCAAAAGAGCTCACAAATGGTCTAAAAGAAAGAACTGTCTGTAGGTTTATACCTATCTAGCTATATCAGTTTACAAATTGTAGAAGAGGTGTTATTTAAAATAGTTTGTCTGGAAAGTTAATATAGAGTCATCTCACTAATTATCTTTTGTTTTCATTTGTATTAATCATAAAACATCTGCTCTTGATTACTGTACATATTCAGTCTTTAAATTAAGGTAGTCTAATGTTAATGAGAGAACAAGATATGAGTATCTAGAAGATGTTTATTGTATACCAGCACAAAAATGCACCAAAATACAGAAAGTGATCCTTGTGTTCGTCATCAATGGGGCTCTGTGCAGAGCTTTGCACTGTACCTTCTCTCCCCTTTCCAGGCAAAAGGTAATTTATTCCTTCTTTGAGTATGAATACTGTACAATAGATGAATAGTCTATGCTTGCAAGCTTTCTATGCTTATGTTGCTGAATAAGAAGCATACAGTGCTCTAAGTTCTGGTTTTGTCCTGAAAGGTGTAAAAGATGTGCCTCCTCCATTTTGCAAAGGGTTTTAACCAAGCCAGTCACTTACTTTTTTTTTTTCATTGCTATTGCTCAATTGGCCTTGTGTTTGTGCTGCAACCAGACACATTCTCTGTCTGGCTATGCAACACTGTGTTTAGAGAGCGAGACAAAATGGCATATTGAAACAGAAGTGCCATAGCACACTCTATTAGTGCACTTTCTCTGAAAGCACCTACTGATGCAGCTGTCCTAAGTAAATCTAATGCGTCTGCTTTACACGTTGCCCTTTGGGTTATTGCAAACAAAGGCAATAGAAGTGATTACTAGAGAATATGGATTTATGCGTACTAAAACAAAATCAAGAAGTGTTAGTACAAGAAATACATTGGCAAGCTCATCTGAGTGCAGTGGTGGCCTGCCAAAGTGGTCAGAAGCTGGACAGGCTGAGAGAACTGGGTTGGTTCAGTCTTACAAAGAGAAGACAAGTTACTGCTTTTTCTTCTCTAAACTAGATGATCTCTAGCTGACCCCGTCCATCCTAAAAGATTCTGTGATGCTATTATTTTGAAGTTTAGATCAGTTAAGTTGGTTATTCAGCTTCAAATTTAGGCAAGTACCCCAAAACCAACATTTTCTGCATAGTTCACAGAAGAAAAAAGAAGGTGATACGCCTAAGCAGCATTGATCCTACAGTACAGTGGCCAGGGGTTCCTTAGAGTTTATAAAATAAAAATCTAAAAAGCCCTTAGTACTCATGCACACAATTCAAACTTGAAATGTGGAGTTAAGTATGAAAGCTAAGTGCTTAAGATGTTATATTCATAATTTCTCTTTCATGAAGATTCTCGAAGTGTGAGACGATACTTCCCAACTTGTTATTACTAGGCTAAAAGGACTGGCATGTAACATTGAAAATATCTTTGAAACATTGTGAGTGCTATTTGAAATTTCCAAATTATTTTTATCATATAATTTTAGCAGCATACTGGAATTAGTACAGTACTAGTAATATACATTTTGAAGAAGCAAGTACTGCATAGATGAGTTTATGTCAGTACTTACATTTTATCAAGCGTTATAGTCTGTTATTCTATGCAGTAGTAAAGCAATGATAAATAAGTTATGTGGTAAATACAGTGTTATGAAAAACATGACTGCACAGCTCATCAGTTATATGCCATTTTGCTTTTTTAAAACTTGCAATGCTTACACAGTACAGAATATAGACATTACAGCTGAATTTTTTAAAAGGGCAGATTAATTTATGACCAATAACAACATCTCTAGTTATATTGCAAAAATAAGTTTTACCAGATTTTATGCTTCTGGACAAAAAATGATCATTGAAAAGGTCAGGATATAATTTTCATGCACACACGCAACTTTTTTCTTTATATAAAATTTTTGTTGTTCCTGCTCTTTGCTTTGTTTTGTGAAAGCTAGAGAAAATCATCAGTAAAAGTAGCAGACCACTGCATCTGATAAGATTTTAATGAGTCTAGAACATTCTTTATTATTCTAGAACATAGTTTCTCTAACGAAAAGGAATACATGACCGTACCATGTTACTAGTCACTGTAACTGTCTAGCAATTTTTTTCTTTATGCAGAGGCTGGTAATGCTTCTAAATGAAAAATAATGCTATTTTCCCCTCATACTTTGGGGAAATTAAATATTAGTAAGGGTACTATAAATCAAATGTTCCAATATCGCAGAAGTATCACATTGAAATAGGTTACCAGTTAGAAACCGAAGACTTCTGTTGTTACTATTGTTTTGATTTCCATTCCAGACAGATCTTGATCAGACGTATGTAGGCAGATCTTATGATGCAATAGTGTATAAAACATATGAATTAATCTTGCTTGCTATAGATGTAAAACTCTGCCTTATTTACTGCAAGAATTGAGAACAAGAATGGTCAAACTAGGAAAGGAAAAAGTGCTCTCAGTGTTAAGGCTGCTCTGTAGAATTTGATTCACTACAAAATAATTAAGCTGTTCTGAGTAGTTCCTTAAAGCAAAATCTTTTACAGTTGGTTGTTAATTGAGTTTATCCAATCTGAGAAACTTGTGCTCTTATCTTCAGAACTGAGAGCTTTTAGATGCAACTAATTTTAGTAGGAACTGTATTCTGAGCATATGATGCTTTAGAAAAATACTAATAATGTTAAAAACTCATTCTGTCAGGTACAGCACCCAAACTTAGTGGATAATTTTTATGTTCCTCTCTTTATGCGTTTAATATCTGTTGCAAAATCAGGACAGTAGAGTTTCCAGTGCATTTCATACTTGCTGTGAAGATAAGCCCACATATGTTCAGAAATTTCAGTTCTGTGGTGATGAACGCCATAGAAAAGGTCATTATAAAATTAATAATTTTATATTCAGTGTCAGGTTCGGCTTATGTCAGGTGAGCAGTCAATGGTAGTGGTAAAAAGAGACATTAAACAGGCTCTGATTTCTTGAGCCTGTCTGTCTTATGCAATGAATCAGGCTGGAGTCTGGTGGGAAAAATAAAATTTGATCATAATATTTTTATGGCCATTTGAACTTGCTCTGGCTCTTAGTTCCATGTGAAATATCTGAGAACAGAGTCATGGTAGGGTCTACACAATTCTCTATGGGGAGACTTTGAAAGTCAGAGTAGTTCTACTGCAACAAACTAGTCAAACTAATCAGCACTGCAGGAGAAGCCTAAGCTAGATTTCATCTACAGAAAACATCTCTAGAGAATCTAGCAAAATTTCAATTAGGGAAGTGGACAGTGTAACTTTTTCCAGTGCTTGTAGTTCTGATTAAGGTGTGCAATACAATCAGATCAAAGTTCAGAACCTGAGAAAATAACATCAAGAAGAATTATACCTGTCCTTTTGGTTTCATTTATATTTTTAAATGTGTTCACTGATCAGTTGGTTGCACAACAGGAAAATTCATGTCCGATATAAGTTCAAATACATTTAGAGGGCTCACTCTTCAGACATGCTGAATAACCTCAACTCCTTTTACATCCCATAGAAACAGAAGGTTCTCAGCGCTCTGCAGTATTGGGAAATAATTGAAGAATATAGTTAATTTTATGCTCTGAGAGAATCTGTGGAATTTGAGAAGGACAATATAATATTTGTACATATTATGGAGTGGTAAGTGTGTGCCACAGGAAAAAAAGAAAAGATATTTTGAAAACTATAGTTGAATGAACAGCAACTTGAATTATAATACCAAGGACTAATTCAATCACAGTTTGTGATTTTAATAAAAAATTAGTTACAGTGCAGCTGGATGTGCATAGACACCATTAGAGACTTAAAACAGTCAACTTGGCTTGTGATGTTGTCGGATGTATGATCCATGACTGTAGAGGTTTGGTTGAGTGAGAAGGGGCACGATCTTGTGCCACTGAGCAGTCTGAGCAACCCAGGCTTTGAGCAAGGGTTAAGCCCAGAGCTAGCGACTTTGGACTCCCCTTGCACGGTGCAGAACAAAGAACCCCATGGTGCCTGCTTCGTGGGAAGCAAAACTACGTCCGGGAGGGGGGGGGGCGGTCACGGCTCTGAATATGTAAACCTATGGACCAATCACAAGTGCGATCGGGGCGCGTGATTAACATATGCATAGTCTATATAACCACTGCTTTCTTTGTTAATAAACGAGAAGCTTCCATACTCACATTGAGATCGCTTAGCTTATTCCGGACCGTCCCCCAGCACCCGCGAGCGCGCCTTCCCCAGTTTTCCCCGTACTACACATGACAAAAGAACAAAGCTTGATTTCTGTTCAAACCAATAGCGATATTTTTAGTCTCTCTTAATGAGACAATTTTTGGTAGTAAAATGGTTAATATTTTTAGTCAGATGACTTAAAAATTCAAAATGTTTAAAAGTGTCTCTCGCTTACAAAATGTACTCCAATTTGGTGGATATATAATACTTTTACAATGTTGATATTGGTATTATAGGCTTCTAACTACAGAATGATCTGTATGTCCTTTGTTTTCTTTCTCTCTTTCTTCTGCAACTGTCCTTTCCCTTACTGATTGGTATCTTGTAGTTGACTTCATGAGCCTAAATTATTTTTCAGGTAACATGTGCAAGAATTAACGGTATAGTTATCTATAAAATACTATAGTATGAAAATAACATAAACCATGTGTGTATTTGAGATAGATGTCCTTACAAATATCTATAAATAGGTGGGAATTGGGGAGGGGTGTTGTTTGTTTTTACTGTAAAAGGCCCTTACCTTTGACTTAAGGTATTTAAAGTTTAAATACCTTTAACACTTTAAAAGCCAGCCAAAACTTCCTTTGGACAGACAGCTCAATTTGTTAATATAACAAGACATAATTTCCAACAAAGTCCTCTCAAAATGGCCAATCTTGATGGTCCCTTCTTTTCAGTAAAATGTAGTTCTTTGCCCATTTATGGAATTTGCCAGGACACTAGTCATCAAAGTGGGAAGGCTCACCTCCATGAGTGAAAGGCCCATTCAGTTCTCACTGCTGTTCAGTGTTTGGATGCTTTGCTGCGACTCCCAACATTGGTGCTAAGTGAGACCTGGACTGAAATTCTGGGCCACCAGTGGTGGTATCTAGGCTAGACTGGAAGTTGCAAATCAAAAGAAAATAAGGCAATATACATACTACCTCTTTCCAAAGCGCAGTATTTTTGGTTGTAATGAATGCTTACAGGTAAATCAAAGTATTCATGCACTTTCTACTCGAATGGACATATAAGAGCATCAGATCTTCTGTTCCTTCAAGTTCTTCTTTCAGTGAGAAAAAAACACTTTCATGAAGATTTAATTTAATTGCATAAAAACCTCTGTGGATAAATTCACTAATATGAATCTCAAAAGGGATATTTCTGGGAGGTGAAAACTTTCAGAGTAAGAAGGGTTGAAGTTTGAAGGGTCCCAAATCCCATGGGACAGGGTACTAGAAGGTAAGGGGGGCTCAAGATAGTTGGTTAGCATTCAAGGACTGCTTCTTCCGAGCTCAAGATCAGAGCATCCCAACAGGTAGGAAGTCAAGGAAGGGTACCAGGAGACCTGCATGGTTAAACAGGGAACTGCTGGGCAAACTCAAGTGGAAGAAGAGGGTGTCCAGATCATGGAAGGAGGGGCTGGCCACTTGGGAGGAATATAAGTCTGTTATCAGAGGATGTAGGGAGGCAACTAGGAAAGCTAAGGCCTCCTTGGAATTAAACCTTGCAAGAGAGGTCAAGGACAACAGAAAGGGCTTCTTCAAATACATTGCAGGTAAAGCCAACACTAGAGGCAATGTAGGCCCACTGATGAATGAGGTGGGTGCCCTGGAGACAGAGGATAAAAAGAAGGCGGAGTTACTGAATGCCTTCTTTGCCTCTGTCTATACTGTTGGAGGCTGTCCTGAGGAGCCCCGGATCCCTGAGGCCCCAGAAGAAGTCAAGATAGAGGAGGAATCTGTCTTGGTAGATGAGGGCTGGGTCAGGGACCAATTAAGCAATCTCGACGTCCATAACTCCATGGGCCCTGATGGGATGCACCCGCGGGTGCTGAGGCAGCTGGTGGAAGTCATTGCTAGGCCACTCTCCATCATCTTTGTTAAGTCGTGGGCAACGGGAGAGGTGCCTGAGGACTGGAGGAAAGCGAATGTCACTCCAGTCTTCCAAAAGGGCAAGAAGGAGGACCTGGGTAACTATAGACCGGTCAGCCTCACCTCCATTCCCGGAAAGGTGATGGAACAACTTGTCCTTAATGCTGTCTCTAGGCACATCAAGGATAGGGGGATCATTAGGGGCACTCAGCATGGCTTCACCAAGGGGAAGTCATGCTCATCCAACTTGATAGTCTTTTATGAGGATGTTACCCGGTGGATAGATGATGGTAAAGCTGTGGATGTGGTCTATCTCGATTTCAGTAAAGCGTTTGACACGGTCTCCCACAGCATCCTCGCAGCTAAACTGAGGAAGTGTGGTCTGGATGATCGGGTAGTGAGGTGGATTGTGAACTGGCTGAAGGAAAGAAGCCAGAGAGTGGTGGTCAATGGGACAGAGTCCAGTTGGAGGTCCGTGTCTAGCGGAGTCCCTCAAGGGTCGGTACTGGGACCATTACTATTCAGTATATTCATTAATGACTTGGATGAGGGAGTAGAGTGCACTGTCAGCAAGTTCGCTGATGACACAAAACTGGGAGGAGTGGCTGACGCGCCGGAAGGCTGCACAGCTATTCAGAGAGATCTGGACAGGCTGGAGAGTTGGGCGGGGAGAAATTTAATGAAATATAACAAGGGCAAGTGTAGAGTCCTGCATCTGGGCAAGAACAACCCCATGTACCAGTACAAGTTGGGGGCAGACCTGTTGGAGAGCAGCGTAGGGGAAAGGGACCTGGGGGTCCTAGTGGACAACAGGATGACCATGAGCCAGCAGTGTGCCCTTGTGGCCAAGAAGGCCAATGGCATCCTGGGGTGTATTAGAAGGGGTGTGGTCAGCAGGTCAAGAGAGGTTCTCCTCCCCCTCTACTCTGCCCTGGTGAGGCCGCATCTGGAATATTGTGTCCAGTTCTGGGCCCCTCAGTTCAAGAAGGACAGGGAACTGCTAGAGAGAGTCCAGTGCAGAGCCACGAAGATGATTAAGGGAGTGGAACATCTCCCTTATGAGGAGAGGCTGAGGGAGCTGGGTCTCTTTAGCTTGGAGAAGAGGAGACTGAGGGGCGACCTCATTAATGTTTATAAATATGTAAAGAGCAAGTGTCATGAGGATGGAGCCAGGCTCTTCTCAGTGACATCCATTGACAGGACAAGGGGCAATGGGTGCAAGCTGGAGCACAGGAGGTTCCACATAAATATGAGGAAAAACTTCTTTATGGTGAGGGTGACCGAACACTGGAACAGGCTGCCCAGAGAGGTTGTGGAGTCTCCTTCTCTGGAGACATTCAAAACCCGCCTGGACGCGTTCCTGTGTGATATGATCTAGGCAATCCTGCTCCGGCAGGGGGATTGGACTAGATGATCTTTCGAGGTCCCTTCCAATCCCTAACATTCTGTGATTCTGTGATTCTGTGATTCTGTGATTTGATTATAAGTGTACGAAGCTCAGAATTCCCAGTGGTGTGATAATATTTAAAATGAAAATGCTTCCTAAACAGAACGCTCTGTACGGGAGCATCTTTCAACACACACTTATCTGAAGTTCTTTACAAACAAAATCCCTATCAACAACAAATTCTTACGGGATAAAGGAGATCTATTGGAATTAAAGTCATGAGTAAGAGTCAAGCTCAACAAGCCTATGGTGTTTTTGAGGACATGATCAATTTTATTATAGAAATAAAATTAAATGTTTGCTACTAGAAAATATGTGCCTGCCTCTAGCAAAATATCACTCTCATCTAAATGATAAGGTCAGTATGGAGGAATACCCTACTGACACATTTTGATACAGAAATTTAAATCTGTGAGTAGTAGAGTATAAATCGCATTGGTCCACTGCTCAAAACTAGTAAACAATTATAGCAGAAAATTTGGGGAAATAATATGCAAATAAAACCAACAAAGGTGGCTTACTTGAAAGGCCTATTTTCCTACCATTATCAACTTGCTATTCAAAAGCTGTTTTCCCTTCCCTTCCCTTCCCTTCCCTTCCCTTCCCTTCCCTTCCCTTCCCTTCCCTTTCCTTCTTTTCCCTTCCCTTCCCTTCCCTTTCCTTCTTTTCCCTTCCCTTCCCTTCCTTTCCCTTCCCTTTTTTTCAAAGACAATGATACATTGTTGCTTATTTTTATGGCTTTTCAACTTAATATTTAAGGTTTTCCAGTCCTTTGGGAATGTTGTTATCTTATGTACAAATAGTGTACGACACACAATTATGTCTTTTTTTTCTCGCCCCCTCCCCCGTCCTGCACTTTTTATTCTCTCTGTCTTTTTAAAATATCTAGAATAGAAAGTAAATGAATCATGTAGAATTTCTTATATTTAGGAAGATATTGTGAGCTACCAGTCTTTCTAGCACATAAATGTTGGAAGTAGAAGAGTTTCAAATCATCCCCTAGTGATATCAAATATATACAGCTTTGTCAGTGTGAAAGAAGTCACCAAGAAAGAACTTTCTCTTTATTAAACTAGAGTAAATGTCACATCAATTAATAATTCAGTAATATTTCTTCAGATGCTATTTTCACAATAAACTTCTATGTTTGCCCAGTATTTGAACAAAAACTGATAATGAAAGGATGTTTTATCACTGTTTTCAGAAAACTGTAAGTGACGCTTGTCTTAAAATCTCTGCCTTTTTGTACAGTACACTGTATTTTGATTTTTGATTCTACAGTATAATCAGTAACTACACTCGATAGTATAGTAGATTTTTCAACTTGTTTAATCTCACTGTCTTGATTTCATGGTGAGATTGTGATGAGTGACTCCCATTTACTCTTGAGTTCAGCATTAAGATAATTGCATAATAAACCACAGTCAATGAGGACCCTTAAAGATTGCCACTTTATTTTCAGTTGTTATTGTTTTTAAACACAAATCTTAACAACCAATTTTGGCTAACACACATAAAGTGGTACTCAGAGTGGAAAGGAATTTGTATATAGGCATGAAAACTGATACCTGTTTTATCTCAGTTACCAAACATTTTATAAAAAGAATATTTATATGTTCTAGTCCAACAGGAGGATTGGACTAGATCAGTCCAATGCAGTCAGATCTGTAAGTAATTTAATAAAACAGTAAACAATTGATCATTAGTAAGTATTTCACATTTTAATCTGTTTGTTTTGTTGGTTGCTCTATTTTCTCGTGGTTTTTTTTGAGGCTTGTCTGAAAGAAAATACACTATACATTTGAGTCAAACCACAGTAAAATGATTCTGCTTAACTCTGAGAGACCCAGTCATTTCTTTTCATATTTTATAATAATATATGACATGTCAATTTAAACAAAATACACAGTATTTGCTGACTGCAGTAAAAGGTTGATACTAAAATAATGTGTTGCTCTTAAGAGTAGATAATTGAGCATACCGAAGTGTAGGTACTATCTGCTATAGCAAATGTAATACAAAAACCTAATGTTTCCTTAACAAAAGGTGCTCATACAGATATTTGGTATTTAGAGTTTCACACTTTTGCAGTGTGACTGTTTAGCAGAAATTTCTTTTTTCTTTACATTTATTCTACAATAAAATTGAAAATATGTGTATCACTCTTAAACAGTATAGTGGCAGCAAATATTGTAAAATATTAGCAAGATATTTTTTCTGGGCAACGGAATGTGTGTGTGTGTGTGTGTGTGTTTGTGTATGTATGTATTTTAAAAAGAAATCTTGCTTTTTTGAGTTTGATTCTTTCTGAATTTACACTGAGTGAGCCACCATATGTTCTTCTACTTGCTATATTTAAAAAAAAAAAACAAAAAAACCAAAACCTCCAAATCCGAGATCACCAGTGTTCTAGTGCAAACAAAAATGTCTCCTGCTGCTAGAGCAAATCTTTTACACAACTCTCAAATTTTTAGACAGGCTAACTTGCACTCCTTTTTTTCCTGTAAAATTCTGCTCTCTCTTTCACTCGTTCCATATGGACATGTATCCTATTGTGCTTAATACAACCCAAGTATCTCTATACTTCAGGCTTCTTGCCTCCTTGCTTTTTCCCCAAGTACTTGATGGGATGTAATCATCTGTATTTGCTACTTCATGACATTTTTCTCACCTCCTTCCCCCAGATTGTGCTTACCTTGTCCTGCTTAACACTTGACCTTGAAACTTTGGATCCCAGAAGGAGTTTTTTCAGGTCTTGCTAGAGCTCTGCTAAATCTTCTCGTATCTGGGTTCTTTCCAGGTTTCCCTCTTGACTACCAGTCCTGCTCCTGACATATCACTCTAAATCATTCTCTACAGCAATCAGATTCTTCCCAGCATAGTTCCATACTCTGTTGCTCCTAATAGCAAATGAGGTCTGTTCAAGAGGGAGGAAAGGTGGTGGCAACAACACTGCCACTTTGCTTATTATCTCACTCAGTGCCACTCAGGTCACATTTGCACAGAGCCAGAGGACAGGGTGGCTGTGCAAAGGCTCCTATCATTCTGCAGTCTGACCACTGACACACAGCAGAAAACATCCCAGTTTGAGCTGGCTGTCTTGTCATCTCCCTTCTCCTCATTCCCACCCATGCAAAATTGTATTTGCCTCTGCGAATTGTTAACATTTTATGAAGAATGGATCTTCTAAGGCCGTTGTAGCTGAGTACCATGAGCAAGAAGCATGTTTTGGATGCTCAGCCAAACAAAACTCCAGGTATTCAGGTGTTCTCTTTAACTCAGATTATAGGCTTATTCTTCCAGCAGTGTATTTGGTTCTGTCGGATTTTTATGTATAATGCGAAGTTGAAAGTGATATGCTACATCCTTTTCAATGCGTTTTTACTGCAGTGAATCTGTGACTTGTTATCTTATATGTAGAGCTGCAAGAAGTAGACTGTTTTGCTATGCATTCGTACATGTAGTTTTTGTTATATTGATACAAGTTGTACAATTCTTAAAGCAGGAGTAGGGAAAGAAGTTTTTGTTGATAAGAAAAAGAGTGCTATTTTAGTTTGGGGTACCTGTGAATAAGAACAGACTCAGAAATATAAATAATTTTCAATTCCTGTTGATCAAAACTTCTGAAGAAAACAAAACAAACCAAAACCAAACAAAAACCAAAATCCTGAAGCAGTATTGGTTTGCCCTTTTAAAAACTGAATATGAAAATCCACTCCAAATGATTTCTTATTTTATGTGTTTGAACAAAATGTGTATTTGGCTTCTTTTTTCAAAGTAAATATAAACCTCATGAAAGTTCTGGTTGTTTTGCTTTTTGTCTAGAGGTCCTCCAAATTTTAATATTTTGTGTTACACCTATGGTCTGTCACTGAAATTTACCTTATTTTTTGAGGTCTCTACAGTAATTTGCTGCTCATCTGTTGCCACATTCGCATGTTAACTGTTCATTAAAGCTATGGAATCTTGTATCTATGTCCAGTGAGCTGTGGCATAGGTCATTGTCAGCAAGCTTGCCACTGAAAATGGCAAGGAGGAAATCTTGTTACAAATCTGCCTGCTACACCTACTTAACTTTACTACTTCTCTTTTTCTTGTGACTGTTTGTCCGCCACACTGAAATAAGATCCTGAACATTTTTGAGGGGATTTTGAGGTCTTTTAATTTAGAATAAAGTCATGGATATGCCTGCACACTTTTTGCAGTCCATGTGTAAATTCTGCAGTCACATAGTTCAAAATAAATTTAGCCACAAACAAATTTAAACTGTATCATTTTAATTTTTTCCCTTCTTTCCAAATAAGATGCGAAACTGTATACAAGTAAAATTCAATTCCCGGTCAAAAATTTTGCTAATTTTGTGGAAACTGGAAACACAAGAGGGTCCTTAACTGAGATACAATTTTAGTGTATGGTTTTGCAGAAGGGGAAAACAAATCTACGATGTTTAAAATAGTTTTAAATACAATAAATTGTATTTTATTTACGGTTTATGCTGCCTTTTCCAGAGAGAGGGAAATTACTTATGTTGTAGTTCAGTTTTACCTTGGGATAGTGTGTTCAGAGGTACCTTTTCAAGGTAGATGGTTATCATTGCAAGTCTTATAGGAGGGATTATTTTTTAACATTGTCCACAATTTCTTTAAACAGTTTTTGCTGTCTTACCTAAGTACTGTGGACAAAATCTTGATTCCTGTAAGCATTAATAGAGAATAATTTTGCCACAAAATGGAATTGAAGGCTATGTAAGTGCGGATAAATAGAAACCAGAGAGTTCTTCATACTAAAAGTGTGTATCTTGAAAACCTTGTCCTGCTTCTTTCCCTTCCTTCCCCTCTGTCATCAAATATATGAAAAGCTGAAGCCCACTTATCTCAAGCACTGTCTTTCACAATTTCCCAGTGTGATTGCTACACTCATTTGGGATACGTGGCTGATGATTGATAGATCCTTGGCTTTCATCTTGTAACAATGGAAAGAAGGGCATTCTCAGTGACAGGCCAAAAATATGAAACTTCCTACAAAGCTGATCCCAAACAATTGGAGCCTCTTTTACACGACTTTCAAGCTCAGTACAAGGCATGCCTGTATTAACTGGCATTCCCCAATAGCTACGAAGTAACGTCACTGAACACAGGAGGAATCAACCTCCAGAACATTATGGTAAAGAAACAGCTTCAAAGCAGAGAAAGAAAAGCAGTACCTTCTAGAAGTAATTTTGATGTATCTTTAATCTATTCTATGTGCTCAAATGCTCCAATGATTAGTGCCATAGATATACCTATAAATAAATCACAGAATGTTGAAAAACATCTCTGAAACATAAACCAAAGTAGTCATCATATGTAATGCACATGAGAAATATTTAATTAGCTGTGCAAGAGAGCTGGAGTGCAAGTACAGTATCTTAATTTGCAGAATTTGCTTTGAGGAATACAAGCTGTTCTTTAACTGTACAAAATGAAAGTAGCTTGTACAAAATTAAGTTCTGAAATCAATGGCAAAATTTCTTTAGCGCCTTTAAGTAGCGCTTGGTAAAGACACTGCAGTTAAGAGTTGATCAGTATTTCAATTAGAAATTCAAATGTTGAAGTGTGATATTATTACCATTATAATATTCTTCCAGTAATTGCAGGGCTGGTGGAAATGGAAAAAAAAAATGGAGGTTAACACATCAAATATGTGGCAAAAGTGAATAAAATGACACCAGCAAAAAAAAAAATTACAAATAACAACTAGAGGAAAAAATTATTACCATTAAAATGAAGTTGTCGAGAATGGGAAATATTATCTAGTGGTCTTTAATAGAGCAATAAAATATTAAGTTCTGTATTGCCAAATGCCATACTGTCATCTAAAATAATGAGGAGGGCAAAGAACTATGATCACTATGTAAGATTTCAAGAGATCTTCAACTCTTGTAAGTGGAATAGAACAGTTTTGTTCTGTGCTAGAGATGAAAATCTACCCTACTTGGAAAAAATCAAAGAGATTATTATTAACAAGGTGTTTGGAAAGTTAAGAACAGAATATCTTTTCAAGAACTTTACCAAGAAACAGAAGGTTAGAAATAGCATGATAGTTAGCAATGGAATTTGAACAACATAAAAGCTTCTTAAGGGAGGGTGCTCCAGGAAATGTGCTACAGAAAAAGTGATCATTAATAATAGCTGTTATGTGGCGGGAGAATCGGAAGAAGGAAAATCATCAAACATAAGTTAGAGTGAAAGTGCTCCTGTTTTTATATAAGGTGATATTAATTAAATTGTGTAGGCAGGGCACGGAGCAAGTAGACTTGGTAATAGAAGGATAATTAACCGTTACAGAAAAGGAAGGAAAAAACACTTAGGTTAAGCAGTACATGAGACGTGCACTGTAATATTTTTTCTAACTGTAAAAGTTCAGTTTATTCTTCATTAAACAACAGATTCAAATTGTTTTAAAATCAGTGACTATGTGAAAGAAGAAAATGTTTGCAAGGTACTTTCTAGGTGATAGATTTATAGGTCAGAGTATAAGCACTAAAGAGGATTTCTCAATTTCAGAATGGAAAATAAGTTACATAGTACAGTAGTTTTCAGGTCACTATGATCAAAAATTTACACTGATATTTAGGAGGTTATTAGGGAAAATAGCTCTATGTTGCTCAAGGGGGATGAAAATAATCATAAGAACAAAACGAAAATCATCTAAATTTTAGGATTATTATACAATGGAATGGCAGCACATATTTGCAGTTACACTTGTAGTTACTTCTGATTTTGAGACCCCAATGTTGAGGTAAATTTGGGGTTGATTAAAAGCTTTTCTAAAAATAGGTATTTTTTTAATTGTAACAACTTAAAAAGAAATCTGTAAACTTCCATATTGCACTCCCATCTTTGATTATTTTTTAACTGGTACTTATCCACTGGTAGATATCTGTGAATTCAATTTCATCTTAAAAAAAAGAAATATTAATGATATACTTAGGAGATCAATAGAAATGTATAATTTTACTTCAAATATTGAGAATAAACACAGTCAACATTTAGCAGAAAGTTATAAGCAAAAATTAAACTGCGTTTAGCTAAAAAGCAAAGAAACAATAACTACTAAAAAGGTAAGAAAAATGTCAGGTTATGGCATTTAAGGAGAGGAGGGATAATTAGAAATGGAGAAACAAAGAATAAAGTCTAAGAAAATTGTTGACAAAAATTTTAAAATCCCTAGGAAAATGATGTTATAAAATAAGCAAGATATTTAGAAGAATCCATTTCTGGAGGAGGGTTTTGGAGGAGCGCTGCTGGATCTTATCCTCACTAACAAGGAGGGTCTGGTTGAAGCGGTGAAGGTTGAGGGCAGCCTTGGTTGTAGTGACCATGAGATGGTAGAGTTCAGGATCTCATGTGGTAGGAACAGAATAGCTAGCAGAATCATAACCCTGGACTTCAGTAGGGCCAACTTTGGCCTTTTCAAGCAATTGCTAGGGGAAATCCCATGGGACAGGGTACTAGAAGTTAAGGGGGCTCAAGATAGTTGGTTAGCATTCAAGGACTGCTTCTTCCGAGCTCAAGATCAGAGCATCCCAACAGGTAGGAAGTCAAGGAAGGGTACCAGGAGACCTGCATGGTTAAACAGGGAACTGCTGGGCAAACTCAAGTGGAAGAAGAGGGTGTACAGAAGGAGGGGCTGGCCACTTGGGAGGAATATTAGCCTGTTATCAGAGGATGTAGGGAGGCAACTAGGAAAGCTAAGGCCTCCTTGGAATTAAACCTTGCAAGAGAGGTCAAGGACAACAGAAAGGGCTTCTTCAAATACATTGCAGGTAAAGCCAACACTAGAGGCAATGTAGGCCCACTGATGAATGAGGTGGGGGCCCTGGAGACAGAGGATAAAAAGAAGGCGGAGTTACTGAATGCCTTCTTTGCCTCTGTCTATACTGCTGGAGGCTGTCCTGAGGAGCCCCGGATCCCTGAGGCCCCAGAAGAAGTCAAGATAGAGAAGGAATCTGTCTTGGTAGATGAGGGCTGGGTCAGGGACCAATTAAGCAATCTCGACGTCCATAAATCCATGGGCCCTGATGGGATGCACCCGCGGGTGCTGAGGCAGCTGGTGGAAGTCATTGCTAGGCCACTCTCCATCATCTTTGTTAAGTCGTGGGCAACGGGAGAGGTGCCTGAGGACTGGAGGAAAGCAAATGTCACTCCAGTCTTCCAAAAGGGCAAGAAGGAGGACCTGGGTAACTATAGACCGGTCAGCCTCACCTCCATTCCCGGAAAGGTGATGGAACAACTTGTCCTTAATGCTGTCTCTAGGCACATCAAGGATAGGGGGATCATTAGGGGCACTCAGCATGGCTTCACCAAGGGGAAGTCATGCTCATCCAACTTGATAGTCTTTTATGAGGATGTTACCCGGTGGATAGATGATGGTAAAGCTGTGGATGTGGTCTATCTCGATTTCAGTAAAGCGTTTGACACGGTCTCCCACAGCATCCTCGCAGCTAAACTGAGGAAGTGTGGTCTGGATGATCGGGTAGTGAGGTGGATTGTGAACTGGCTGAAGGAAAGAAGCCAGAGAGTGGTGGTCAATGGGACAGAGTCCAGTTGGAGGTCCGTGTCTAGCGGAGTCCCTCAAGGGTCGGTACTGGGACCAGTACTATTCAGTATATTCATTAATGACTTGGATGAGGGAGTAGAGTGCACTGTCAGCAAGTTCGCTGATGACACCAAACCGGAAGGAGTGGCTGACACACGGGAAGGCTGCACAGCCATTCAGAGAGACCTAGACAGGCTGGAGAGTTGGGCGGGGCGAAATTTAATGAAATATAACAAGGGCAAGTGTAGAGTCCTGCATCTGGGCAAGAACAACCCCATGTACCAGTACAAGTTGGGGACAGACCTGTTGGAGAGCAGCGTAGGGGAAAGGGACCTGGGGGTCCTAGTGGACAGCAGGATGAGCATGAGCCAGCAATGTGCCCTTGTGGCCAAGAAGGCCAATGGCATCCTGGGGTGTATTAGAAGGGGTGTGGTCAGCAGGTCAAGAGAGGTTCTCCTCCCCCTCTACTCTGCCCTGGTGAGGCCGCATCTGGAATATTGTGTCCAGTTCTGGGCCCCTCAGTTCAAGAAGGACAGGGAACTGCTAGAGAGAGTCCAGCGCAGAGCCACGAAGATGATTAAGGGGGTGGAACATCTCCCTTATGAGGAGAGGCTGAGGGAGCTGGGTCTCTTTAGCTTAGAGAAGAGGAGACTGAGGGGTGACCTCATTAATGTTTATAAATATGGAAAGGGCAAGTGTCATGAGGATGGAGCCAGGCTCTCCTCAGTGACATCCCTTGACAGGACAAGGGGCAATGGGTGCAAGCTGGAACACAGGAGGTTCCACATAAATATGAGGAAAAACTTCTTTATGGTGAGGGTGACTGAGCACTGGAACAGGCTGCCCAGAGAGGTTGTGGAGTCTTCTTCTCTGGAGACATTCAAAACCCGCCTGGACGCGTTCCTGTGTGATATGATCTAGGCAATCCTGCTCCGGCAGGGGGATTGGACTAGATGATCTTTCGAGGTCCCTTCCAATCCCTAACATTCTGTGATTCTGTGATTCTGTGGTTTTAGGTTACCTAGAAAAGAAAGTGCCAAAATATTAAGAGTTTCCTCAAGAGTACAAATTGACCTTGAGAATGTACAGGTAATAGGATAGGGAAGATAAAAATGGCTTAGAAATAAAGGGCTAAGAAGGAAGTGTGACAACTATGACAAGGAAGACTGTTTCATACTGGAGAATCTCATGAAAAGAAGTATAAAATCATAGAATCACAGAATGGTTTGGGTTGGAAGGGACCTTAAAGATCTTCTAGTTTCAACCCCCCTGCCACAGGCAGGAACACCTTTCCACTAGACCAGGTTGCTCAAAACCCCATCCAATCTGGCCTTAAACACTGCCAGGGAGGGGGCATCCACAGCTTCTCTGGGAAACCTGTTCTAGAGTCTCACCAACCTCACAGTAAAGACTTTCTTCCTAATAGCTAATCTAAATCTACCCTCTTTCAGTTTAAAACCGTTCCCCCTCGTCCTGTCACTACTTGCCCTTGTAAAATGTCCCTCTCCAGCTCTCCTATAGGCCCCCTTCAGGTACTGGAAAGCTACTAGAAGGTCCCCCTGGAGCCTTCTCTTCTCCAGGCTGAAAAGCCCCAACTCTCTCAGCCCGTCTTCATAGGAAAGGTGCTCCAGCCCTCTGATCATCTTCGTGGCCCTCCTCTGGACTCACTCCAACAGCTCCATGTCCTTCTGTTGGGGACCCCAGAGCTGGACGCAGTACTCCAGGTGGGGTCTCACAAGAGCAGAGTAAAGGGGCAGAATCACCTCCCTCAATCTGCTGGCCATGCTGCTTTTGATGCTGCCCAGAATACGATTGGCCTTCTGGGCTGCAAGCGCACATTGCTGGCTAATGTTGAGCTTCTCGTCAACCATCACCCCCAAGTTCTTCTCCTCAGGGCTGGTCTCAATCCATTCTCTGTCCATCCTGCATTTGTGCTTGGGATTGCCCTGACCCATCTGCAGGACCTTGCACTTGGCCTTGTTGAACTTCATGCAGTTCACACAGGCCCACCTCTCAAGCCTGTCAAGGTCCCTCTGGATGGCATCCCTTCCCTCCCTTCCCTCCACTGTGTTGACTGCACCACACAGCTTGGTGTTGTCAGCAAACTTGCTGAGGACGCACTCAGTCCCACTGTCCATGTCGCCGACAAAGACGTTAAACAGGACCAGTCCCAATACTGACCCCTGAGGAACGCCACTCGTCACTGGTCCCCACTTGGACATCACGTAAGACAGGATGAAGTATAATTTATATAGTAATAAACTTACCAAGAACAATGCTGTATTGTAAGGTGACTTACTGTACAGACATGAGTTTTGCACATATTTTAAATAAATTAATTGTTACAAGCAGTGTCTATAAGAAAAGATAAATGTTCATGAGATAAAAAGAGTAAGCGATATAAGAAGCAAAAAAAGGAAAAAAAGAAAAATTTTAGAAATACAAAGAAAAACAGGAGAGCAGGGACCTTCAGAGAAAAGAAAAAAAATCCAGCAACAGTGTAATAGATGCATTGTAACCCGAAAGTAATAGGGATGATTAATGCAAGGTGAAATTAAAAGAAGTGATGTAAGAGCAAAGAGTACTACAAGGTCATCTATAGCAATAAGCCATATGAACCTTGACATTTTTACAATGGGTTTTCAACGGAGTGAACTGATCCTAAAGTATAGCAGCTTGAGTGGGACAGAGGAGAAAGAAAGAAAAGGTTATGTTGCAGCATAATGGAAAAAAAAGGTTGTCTTAAAAAATTAAGTCTTTTCAACAGCTTAAGCCTCAGAGAATTCCTTAGTGACCTGATTTGTCAAATGGATTTTTGTCCCTCGCTTGGTATTTTCAGTTCACTGCATTCTCTTACCCCAGGTTTCTGTAAATAATATTTAAAAAAATTAAAATTCTGTAATGTTTAGTTTAATACCTTGATTGAATTTGGTTTCCCTGTCTACTTAGTGTAAACATCTTAGGATTACTTTAGGAGGGTGTGCTTTCTGACTATTGATGGCAATTCAAGGGTCCTAAAATGCAGGAAAAATATCCAGTTCAAAGTATCACTCCCTACAGCTATGGATTTCAACTTGAGATCGTATCTCAAAATCACTTTTTGTAGTAACCTACTGCTCTACTAAACGCTAGTAACAAAAATCAGTCCGGCATTCCCAAAAGCCCGGGGAGAATTCTCACACAGCTTTCATTGTAAGTGCATTCAGGTTGCAACGGTTGATCTAGAATCAGAGTATCTCAGAGGAGCATACTACTAAAAGAAATAGACTCCTTGAAAAAAACTTAAAAAAGAGATTCGCCTACAAAATTGCAAAGTTGTCTGGCCAGAAATGTATACACTTGCCTTCTCTACCAGGCAGGGGATCAACGATAATACATTGCTTGGAATGCCAATCACATTATAGTGTTTGAGAAAAACCTGAAAATTATTATTATTACTAACATAGTAGTTAAAGCTGTGTCTTCTACACAAAAATCACGCTGGCTTTCTTGTTTTTTAACTTGCAAATTTTGTCCCTTTTCACTTGGGATACTGAAAAATCCCTCCTCTTTCATCTTTCAATATCTCTATTCCTTTTTGCATGTGAAAGCAGATTGCTGTTTTGTTTTTTTTTTCCCAGGGACTTTGACTGAAGTGAAAGTGAAATATGTGAAATACATGCATCATGATCTACATAATGATCTTGCTTTGTTTTGTGTTTTGTTTCACAAATGAATGGAGAAAAGTTTACATTCCCATTACTTCAGCACATTTTTATATAAGCTGAATCTTGGGAAGGGGTGAAGTAGTTAAAAAAAATAAGAACAGTCACAAACTTTAGCTCACCTCTGAAGAATGCTGCAATATTTCAGGTGCAGCACTACAGGGGGAAACAAAAAAAAAAAAAAAGAAAAGGCAGTTTCAATGGGCTTTGGCTGATACCCTAAGGATAAATCAGGTGATTCTGCTTGTGTTTGTGCAAAGCTTCTGCCACCCCCCTGCGACGGTCCCAGCGTGGGAAGGGGATATGAACTGCTCATCAGCACCAGATACAAAGAAGAGAATGGGAAGGAAGCTGCTGAAAGCTGCTTCCTGTCCTTGTCAAACTGCAGTTTAAAGTTGTTCCTTATTTAAAGCTTCTTAGGGTGAGAGGGAGGGACATTCAGGATCTGAATTCAACTAAAGATACATCTTTAAAATAAATTAGTGCAACTACATGCAAGCTCTCTTTGGACATTCACATCCAGAATTAAAGCAATTAACATATATTAAACCTCAGTGGAGTAAGGAAACTTTAATTATGAAAGAGAATGACTACACAGAGACTTTATGTGGTTTACCTAATCCACTTTACAAAACAGTATTGAGTTTCTTGATAGCTCTGAATTGACAGGTCCTTATGATCCTGTGGCAGCTGTCAGGGACTCCTTTGCCTGCTCTGTTCTCTAGTCTTGGATGCCACATGAGACTCAGGCCCCAATGAGAGCTTGTGTTGTATTACATTTAATTAGGTTGTTACTCTTTTAGTTGTTGATACCTGGAATTTAATGAAATGGCTTCTAAGAGCACCAATGGTAACAATAAGTTATATTTACCCTGCAGTAATAATTAAAATCTGCCTTTTAAAATGCAGTTCAGAGGTACGGTCTCAGTTGCTGACTGGGACCTATGTGCTTAACCATAGATGTTAACCATCTTAAACTCTCTGGGAAACTATATATTAGGACATACATATATTTCAATTTATCTCTAAGGTTTGGGGAATATTGTTATTACCAGTGAAAAGAGCAATGTTCTGTTATTAGGCCTCTTGGCAGGTTGAATGTCTTGCTTTTTGCTTTGGTAAAATTGATTGGTTTCTGCAGAAGGTAAGGCACTCAAACACTTGGCAAACAGCAGGAATCTAAGGGCCTTCTTTACATGGTATAAGTCCGTTGAGTAGAAATGTGGAGACACATACCCAATATTTCTAGATAATGCTCAGTACTGGCAGCTAACCCACTGGTATATTTTGTTTTATGACTAAACACGTATTGATGGATAAAAAAGACCTTTGTACATTTTCTATTAAATTTTGCTATTAGGCAGCTGGTAGCTTTCTTACTACACAATTAGTCTTCTTGCTCCTCACAGGAGGGCCCGTTTCTTCTCTTCTCCTAGGGTTTTTAGAGGTTGATCTCACTCCCTCTTGTTGTAATTTATCTATTTAGGGAAGAAGGTTATCTCGTGGTTTGAATACAAAAGGCAGAGCCCAGGGCAGTCTGGCTTCCAGCACAGTTCCACTGAGCACTCAGTGGCTATGCAGACCATAGCTATCAGCCCAAATTCTTGTATTAACCTAGCTGGGATCCTGCACTTTTGGGCCCTCAGCTGAAGATGTTTCGTTCAGGTAAGTTACTCAGGAAACGAACGTCCTTAGAATGTTGAATTCTGTTCCTACTTATGTCCCTCATCAGTAAAATGAGGACAAAAATTTCTGTCAAGTTTTCTGTAAAAATAAAAGCAAATCAAATGACCAAATATTAGCTGTGATAGTATAATTTGCAGGCTTTAAGCAAATACAAAGACTTTTAATGCATTTTAATTAAAAATTTTAAAAGATAATTGCAATTGCATATTTAAAATTAATTGTCTGTAGGTAGCTTTTTAATGGGAAGGATAAGGAAGATAGGGGGAGTTTAAGGGAAGAGGTACTGTTCTTTTTCCTAAAAAATACAAGCAAGTTTTCACAATAGCTCAGACTTCCCTCAAGTCTTAAAAAGAGCAGCATTCAGACTGTCTCCTGAGGTTTTTCTAAATAAAGTTACTGTTGATTCTCCCTCCACAGACCTGGCCAGAGAAACACATAAAACATTTATAATTCCCAGATTGTTAATATAGAAACATCATTAAAACAGGGAAAGATGTGACTATGACTGCTGGTAAAGAGAATGGAGAAAGAGCAATGTTATTAAGGTAGAAATTTCTTTCATTAACAAGGGCAGGGAGTGAGAGGAGATTTCCTGTGATGACTTTGGAGCAAGCCCTGGGTTATAAAAGGAGGGGTGGGAAAAGGAAAACAAAGATCAGGTGTGTGTTTCCTCCTGCCACCTCCATAAGCAACATTTCCCTGAGTCTGTCTGTCCCCCTCCCCAGAAATATTATTCTATCATCTGTTAAACAAAGAAAGAAAAAAAAATCCATCAGGGAGATCTATGCCTTCAGAAGGCTTTAGAAAGATTTTGGCGCGGCTTAGCCCTCTCTCACCAGAGAAAATAAGCCTGATTTTATCAACAGAATGAAAACATTAAATAGCAGTTTCTACCCATATCTGCATTTTTAGTTCCTCTTCCAGACTGAGGGGGTCAGAGGAATAAGTTTTTTCCCTGATCCCTGTTACAACACTGTCAGCTGTAAAAAGTCATCTGCTCCATCAGAGAACCTAAATGCCACTAAACAGAACCCACAGGGATGAGCGGAGAATTCAGATGTGCATACAAAGGAATTACAAGAACATCAATCTTTTCAAGAACCAACTGACAGTACATTTCAGAAAGCACATATAACTCAATTAATGTTTGTGCTCACAAAACCTTTTAATTTATGAACTATAGCTCTTGGGGTTTGCTAAACAATTAAAATCAAATCTAACTTCTCCCCTAAATTTTGCAAAGCATATTTTATGAGTTTAATTCCTGCAACTTCAGCAGGAACAGTTCTTCTACGTGACCCTGATAATAAGAAAAGAAATCTTACTGCTCAGTGATCTGCTGTCATCAATGGACAAAAATTAAATGCTCTTGCTAATACTTTCACTCTCTCACTAGCCATTGACCATGAAGCTTTTTTGATCTTTACGGAAACTCTGGCAGGAATTATTGAGAGGCACTTGAGCAAGCTATTATTTTCTCTCAGGAAAGAACCAGAGGGTAGTATCTGATGATTGCTCTTTTGCCTCAATGTGGTCTTATGCAAGATATTCTGTTCCTCCTATTTGATATACATGCTACATTGTTAGAGCAATTCAGCAATATGTTGTAAACACCACTTTTGGATCTGATCTGAACTCGCAAAGTCATGGTCATGGTGAAACTGGAACTACAGTTCAAACCAGATAAAACAGAGCTGCTGTTGCCAAATTACTTGAAAAACCTTAGGATGAGGTGAATTTCTCTGTTAATGTCAGTATTTTTAACTTGCTTTTCACGGGCAGACCAACTGTTTAAATGTCTTTAAATGCCTGGGTATTTTTAAATGGTCAGCAGCAGTTATTCTTTTCTTAAGTGGTTTTCGAATATCGCTTTGAGTTGGGGACTTCACTGGGGTACTCTCTGGTGTGCCTCTTCAATTCTGCAATTTCAGTGTTGCACCTTTTAGCTGTGTCTACATACAGAGCTCTTTCAGTTTCTCACCTGTTGGCCTGTAGCAATTTGTGCCCATCCAGCTTCAAAAATTACTGTGATTTTAAACGGACTTTGATTAGACAAGCTGAGCTGACCCAGCCTAATGGCTTGCTGCCACTGGAGGAAGCAGTTGTGCTCTCTCCATCCCTTTGGTACCTTCTAGGGCCTCCCTGGTGTGTACTGTAGCACACCTCTGGCTCTTTGCTGAGCTGATTCAGTTCTCTAAATGGGTATAAAATTCACCCACGAGTGAAAAGCATCTTGTTCTCTTAAGAATGATCTATCTTGTTGATGCATTTTTATCTTGTTCAGTTACATCCTAAAAGGGGATGAAGAACTACAAATTAAGGCCTGGCATGCTGCTGTCAGGTCTTCTTAAAAAGGCATTCTTCAGTGTTGTGGAGTTTGGTGGCCTTCAGGGGATGCTGCAAGAAACATGGACATTACCTTTTGCCATGTGGGGAATGGGACATAGGCCAAAGGGTAGATTTTACCCCTTCAGTTGCTATCAGCTTAAGATATTAATTGTTATTTTTCTATGAAATTGTGATGTGGTTCACATTATCTGTGAGCACAGAATACAACGGATGAGTTTTAGAAACCACATGCAAGGTTTATGCAAGAAATGTAGCCATTCCACAGTTCCTTGAAACTTTCATAATTCTTATTTACAAGAGCACCAAAGTCCCATTAAAAAAGCGAAAAAAAATTAGTAGGGACCTTTTTTTTCAGTGATAAAATAGGTTAATTTCATAGCTGACTTAAAATCTTGTGACAAGTTATAGTATTCTATTATGCCATTATTAGCAGAAGAAATAATCCCTTGCAGCTGTGGTAACTCATGATAAAGCACAGTATATACCCATCAAGATATCTCCTGACAGCAATGAAATTAACTCGTGTCAACCCTTTGTCTAACAGAATGTGCTTGCAGCTTCTTCTTAGTATGCTATTGCAGATACCAATGAATTGATATATGGGGAAAATGCATCTATTAGAAACAATTGCTTATACTAAAATTTTCACTGCATTGTATATTTGACGACAGATGTTTCAAGCAAGGTTAGCAGACATTATAGGTAAGTGATCAAAACTAAAAGAATTCATAGTTATTGCTTAGATCTCAAATGTGCATTTTCTTGAACTTCAACAGGACCTGTATAACTGCCCTGCACAGTTACTGTTACTCGCAATACATCGTTGGTGAGGTTGCAGTCTGTTTCTGTGTCCTCTGGCTCAGAATCTGTGTGTGAGACGAAGCCTAAAGCCTTGCAATGTCTGCTGTTGTAAGAAGCTATTTTGAAATTACAGGATGATGAAAAAACTATCATCTGTTACTTGCACCTTCTTTTTACCTCCTAAACTAATACTTCTAGCACAGAATTATCTATGTGTTTATGAAGCTTTGAGAACATGTTCTTTATGGCTAGTTCCAAACTATATTTTACACTATTTCTAAGCAGAGGAAGAAAGCAAATCAGATGAGAGCAAATGCATTTCAGCAACACTTTAAGACTGTACTTTTGATGATTTTTTAAAATAAGTGTTTTGAAATAACAATTGAATAAGCAAAGAGATAAAACCCCTTATTTACTGTCACACATATTCTCACTTTCCACCATGTTTCCGTAATCACTTCCCACATCACAAACATTGTCCAAACACTTTGTAGTCCCAGCACAGTATGGGTTATCCCCAACTTAACTTCACATACTGCTTCCCTGATGACTAGACCACTTCTAGCTTACATTTTTTATTTAAAAACAACAACAGCATCTGAACTCCAAATTAGACTCATGGAATACCCTCAATTTAGCTCTTTTAATAAAATGGAAAAGTTGAAAGCAGCCTGGTCACAAGGGGAAGTGTTACTTAAAACTCGAGTTTGGCCATCAACATTACAGAAATTAAAGACAGCTTTAAAAGTAGAGGCCACTGGCTTTACTGCTGCTCTGTGTTGCTTCCCTTGTGGCTAAGCAGCTTTTAGCTTTAAATTTTTATTAAATAAAAAAAAAAAATAGAATGCCTTTTTTTTCCTCTGATTTGGCCAGACCCTATTTTGGGAAACAAAAGCCAATAAATGTATAAAAATATGCAAAATACTTACTGTGTAGAAGGTGTGATTCTCAACATTTGCAAGTTAAAAAAATATGAATTCTTCCTATAAATAAAGCATTGATCCATTCTGAGACTCCCAGGCATTTGACAGTACAACTGGACACAAGGCGGATTTCTAAATGGCAGGATTTTACAGGCTGTATTTCACACAGTGTGACATTATAAATTGTAAATTTACAGTATGTAATTAATGAAGATGTAAGAAATACTGGAGCTATGTCCCAAAGAGCAGTGCAATTATATCTTACCAGAAGAAAAAATTAGTTATTGACACTAAAACTCTACCACTTAGGTTTCCAAAGTGGCATGCAACATTTTAATGGCAGTCTACTGAGAGGCTAATATCCTTTGCAGGACTTTGAAAGTGTAAGGATAAATGTTTTAAAGCCAGAGTTTATTAGGGGAAAGGTGTGTCAGTGAGAATGTACGGCACTGCAAGAGTTTTGATTGCACAGCTTTGGGATTGCTATGTGTATCTTGCCTTCAGAACCTTCAGGCACCTCTACTGCCCTAAGACATTGAACCTCTTAACCAATACATTGATTTAAAGCTCTTTTAGAGAGACCAGCTGCGATCCAGCTGAAAAAGGTTAGATGCCTGGACCTATAAAAACAAACATGAGAGAGTATCTTTGGTATGCTAAAGTGGCTAACTCCCACCTTTATTTTCAGTCTGTTTGCAAGTGTCTATGTCTGGCCCTCCTCCCAGAAACCACCTGCTACTGTTCCTGCAGATGTTGTACTTTTACTCCTCAGAAAAGAACACAGAAATCTATAAATGGGATGTACACAGGCAGCATTTTTGTAATTTCAGATAATTTTCATATGCTGAGTGTATTGTTCTATGGCTAGATCTTATCCTTCAGCTTTCAGCTCCCTTAAATATCACCTTGGAGTATTATTTATTTTCCTCTCCTCAGCTTCTCTCTTTATACTGGCTGGGTTGGAAGTATCTTTCCAGGTAGGTGTGAGTCTTATTTGTCAAGGAAAAATGTACATTTGTGGAATCACAGAACTGATGGAAAAGGCAGCATGCGGAACTGGAAATTTCATCAAAGGAATTGCTAACACATCGGAGAAGGTACTCTATTAATTAAAAAAAAAACACTTTTATGTAGTACTTTTATCTCAGAAGGTTGAAAAGAATGCAACAGGGGCCCAAACCATAACAAATCTGTAAAACTAATTGCTGAGGATCAATTTTTGTTCAGGAAACAATTAGGACTGGAACAGGTACATAGGGAGGTTGCTAAGATAAGCAGGGGGAGGAGAAGAGGAGATGCTGAAAGACCTTGCATTGTTCAGCCTAGGAAAATGAAGGCTGAAAGTAGGATACTTTGACATAAAAACATTAGAAGTTTTAAACACCAGGCAGGCAGAGAAGCTGTTATAACTGGGTGTCAACATTGTTAACTGGCCCTGAACAAGCTTTGTCTGGATACAGTAAGATGGTTTCTAACATTCATAGATTCTGAAATGCACTTCTGATGAGAGGAGTAGTTCCTAAGCAGTTAAGACACTAGTAGATGAGTGGGATGATGATACATCATGTCTGTTTGTGATAGCGGGGACTTGATTTGATGAGCCAGATTGTCCCTTCCTGTCTAAAATTGTGATGTAAATTATTATAGTTTTAAATTCTTAGTAAAATATACATGTTGATTGGGGCAGCAAGCTCAAGGGACAGAACAGATGACAGATCTGTTAAAATAGCTCACTTGGCCCACCCAACAAAAAGCTGGAATTAAGCTTTTTTCAATAATGTTAAAAACTAATTAACATTACTGAAGTCCCCAGTTCTCTGAAAAGTTGTAACTGATCTGACTACACTGTAGTCTTTGGCAAATTATTTTGCTGATTGAAAGTTTCCCTTATTTTTATATGCCTCAATTTTCTTTGGCTTGTGCTTTATAAAGGGACAAAAAGATAATTGAGAAGGCACAGAATGTGGCATTGTTTTCATCATTCTACCAGTGCAATACTGCAATACGTTTCTTTTGGAAACATGAAGAAAGTAAATAGTCAGTATGGAAACTCCAATCTGAGATTCAAGACTTTTATGGATTTTTGAATCCATTTTCTTTTCCCATACGATAACGTCTTCTCATTTTCAGGGTACATGTAATTATAGAATTAAATGTTGTGAAGCCAGTTAAGTTTTGTAGCAGTAGGAGCTTCAGAGATGGAGAAGCAGCAGCTAAACTGCTGGAGAAGTTAGAGCTCTGATATGTGAAAAGACAATCTAGCCTTGTAAAATATGTTTTAAAGTACATTGCTTAATAAGCATTTTCTGTGTCAGCTGCTTAGTCCAGTGTTTCATTTTGAAAAAGTAAGGCATGTATGTGAGTAGTTTGGGAAAATATTTTCCAAGGAATGAACAAAGCTGAGAGCTAACTGAATTAATTATAAGTGGATGATGCAAATTAGGGGAATATATTTTTTCCCTGATTACTAAATATGTTTAGTGAAAATCAAATTCATTAGTAAAGAATAAACACACATAGTATAATTAAACTGTATTTACCTTTGACGTATGCCTGTTAGCTGAAAACATCCACAACTGGTGGTTATAAACTTTCTGATGAAAGTGTCTCCTGCCAAAACTCTGGTGTTCTGTTGAAGATTAAAGCAAATAACTTGTGGTTTCTTTATTATAGCTGGCTCTGACAGCATATATAAACTGACAGGAAATTTCCATTGAATACATGGTGTTTCAGGGTTCTGCTAGATGTGCATATGCACGTACAGCAAGGTTCAGTGGAATTTCAACTTTAACAGGAAATAGTAGGATATGAATCTCTGAGGAGACAGGGCTTTGGGAATGTCCTGATTGCCTCCAAATTCTGTAGAAGGAGATGAGAGTACCTGACTACCTACTTCAGAATTGGCACAAAGGAGTATTTTCTTCTTCCCTCTCTACCACAGAAAAAAAAAAAAGTAAACAGGTACCTGTCGTAGCAATTCCTAAACAGGCACTAAATGAGCTAACTCTGGAACTGGAAGCAATAAAGCAGCTTCAGACTGAGGTTACGCCTGAGCTAATTGCCCAGGTGCAGTGCCATGCTTCAGAGGCTATGCTGCTCCAAGTAATTTTAAACCTACCTTCTCAGGGATGTCTAACATATTACTTCATTGTAATATTTAGACATAACCTAAATGAATCATCAAAAAGCCAGAAAATATCAAAACTGAACCTCTTTGGATTATTTTACATAATCACCTGTGGTACGAGCATTGCAGTAGCATTCTTAATTACGTGGCAACAGTATATTATTTCTGTGGGATCACGGACTCATTCACTGAACACGGTGTCAAATAAGTTTAAGCTGCACAGTGAATTGCTATGATATAGAGTATTGTGTGTTATACTCTGTAATGTCTGAATGATGTCTTGTGAAACAGAATGATGTATACTGCTTCTTGCACTGAAGTAGGTATATAGTTTGCAGTGTATAGAATAAGGATCAGCTGCAAGGTAAAGATGAGCTTCGTGGGTTCATGGACATCTGCCTTCCATCCCTTTCTTTGCCAGGGACTTTGTGTATGACTTGCTGGAAGTTCTCAAGGATGTCTTCATCTCAGTTACTTGTTAGTAAAATGGGGGATCATAATACTTCTTGGTTAAACAGGGGTCTTCTTACAGGTATTATATAAAGCTTTATGAAGCAAACTAAAAGCAGCGACAGCAGCGGCAGTGGCGACAGCGACTGAGGTGAGACTAGGACGAGGGTGAGATAAATAGGAAAGTGAGAATGATGTGTATGGGATGGAATACCTCTTTGGTCAGTCTTGGGTCACCTGCCCTGTCTGCTCCCCCCTGCAGCTGCGACCCCCCTTCGGCTCTTCACTCATAAGCAGTGAGGAATTTAGCAGTGACCTTGGTTTCTCCAAGACTAATTGGCCTGGTTTGGGCCAAACCAGGACATTCCACCCCTTATTCCATACCATTCATGTCATACTCAGATCACCACTACCTTTTCATTTTCAAATATATATACACACATATCACTAGTTTATGATTCATCTTTATGCAAAAAGTTCATCAAGTTCATTTGGTTCAGGATTGTGGGTTTCCATCTGGCTAGCAGTCTCTCAACAGTCTCTCTGGCTAGCAGTCTCTCTTTTGTCATGGTTCGTGCCCACGGGTTGCAGGTTAAAGATGTCAGACTCGAGGAGGTTACTGGACGCCACTTGATGAAGCTAGCTCCGGTCTCATCACCACTGTCTTAACCTGAAAGACACTTATGCAGCAACAACATACAGTTCAGAATTAAGTAGTCTCACCCAGAATCAGATCACCTTCAGGGACGCATCGGACTTCACCATCTTGCAACATCACCCACCAAGTACATCCAGGTCCCTGAGCAAAAGCAATCCCACAAATGGGTTTACCTTTGCCCATTGCAGGAAGAACCCAGACAGTTTTTCCCAATAGATTCCTTTCATGCACCACCGGGACTTTATCTCCTTCTACTGTATGTAAAAGGTCTGACTGAGCAGGGCCAGCTCGATTGATAGATCCCCTGGTGTTCACTAGCCAGGTAGCTTGTGCCAGATGCTTATCCCAGTTTTTAAAGGTTCCACCCCCCATTGCTTTCAGGGTAGTTTTTAACAGCCCATTATACCGTTCAATTTTCCCAGAAGCTGGTGCATGATAGGGGATGTGATATACCCATTCAATGCCATGCTCTTTGGCCCAGTTGTCTATGAGACTGTTTTTGAAATGAGTCCCATTGTCCGACTCAATTCTCTCTGGCGTGCCGTGTCGCCACAAGATTTGCTTTTCGAGGCCCAGAATAGTGTTCCGGGCAGTGGCATGGGGCACAGCGTATGTTTCCAACCATCCGGTGGTCGCCTCCACCATGGTAAGCACATAGTGTTTACCCTGGCAGGTTTGAGGGAGTGTGATATAGTCAATTTGCCAGGCCTCCCCATATTTATATTTCAACCACCGCCCCCCATACCACAAAAGGTTTTAACCGTTTGGCTTGCTTAATTGCGGCACATGTTTCACAATCATGGATAACCTGTGCAATAGAGTCCATGGTTAAGTCCACCCCTCGGTCACGAGCCCATCTGTATGTTGCATCTCTCCCTTGATGACCCGAAGTGTCATGAGCCCACCGAGCTAAAAATAGTTCACCTTTATGTTCCCAGTCCAAATCTATTTGGAACACTTTAGCAGCTTGATCTGCTTGTTGGTTGTTTCAATGTTCCTCAGTTGCCCAACTTTTAGGTACGTGAGCATCTACATGACGTACTTTCACAACTAGTTTCTCTAGCCGAGCAGCAATATCTTGCCACAATTCAGCAGCCCAAATAGGTTTACCTTTGCGCTGCCAGTTGCTTCGCTTCCACTGCTTTAACCACCCCCACAAGGCATTTGCTACCATCCATGAGTCAGTATAAAGATACAGCCTTGGCCACTTTTCTCGTTCAGCAATGTCTAAAGCCAGCTGGATGGCTTTTACCTCTGCAAATTGACTTGATTCACCTTGTCCTTCTGTGGCTTCCGTGACTCGTCGTATGGGACTCCATGCAGCAGCTTTCCACTTCCGATGCTTTCCTACAAGACGGCAGGATCCATCGGTGAACAGGGCATACTGCTTCTCATCCTCTGGTAGTTCTTTATATGGTGGGGCTTCTTCAGCACGTGTCACCTCCTTTTCTGGTGGCATTCCGAAGTCTTTGCCTTCTGGCCAGTCCATGATCACTTCTAAGATTCCTGGGCGATTAGGGTGCACTGTGCACCAGTGTCTACCAGGGCTCGATACCTTTGTGGTTTTAATGTGCCAGGCCATCGAATCCACACAGTCCAATAAACTCGGTTGTCCCTCTCCTCCACCTGGCTGGAGGCAGGGCCCCCCTAATTAAGAAATGGATTCGTGCTGCTCACAGGGACTGGACCTTCATTTCTCCTATTCACACTTGGGAAAAAGGGATTTGAGGCCAATCTCCCCTGACTGGGGTCCTACTCACTGGTAAGTGGAGCAGCCATCCTTCTAGAAAAATTCTCTCTGGTATTTCTTTTAGCTTGCAACTCACGTACTCGTGCCTGTAGGGTACTGGTAGGTTGTCCATGCCATCTGCTCATGTCCTCCCCATAACCACGCAGGGCAAACCACAGGATACCTTGTGATGTGTTCCGTTTCCTTTGAGCTGGTCCTGTAGGAGAACGTTTTCTCTTAACAGCTGCAACGCGCGCCTGTGTAGGTAGAGAGTCAAGTTTATTCTCGATCCTGGACAGTTTGTCTGACAGTTGTTTAAATGAGTCCTTGTTCTCCTTAGTCAGTTTTTCCACAGCCGAGATGAGTGCCTGCAGTGGGGAAGAAATACTATCTTCATACTGTCGCATACAGTTAGCCATTTCACCCACAGTAGAACGTGCTATATCATCTTCTCCCCATACTAATATTGACAATGTATGGGTATGTGTCGGTGGAGCATTCTTCACAACCTTCCGGAACATGGATCGGTTGCATTCCACTTCATCAGGATCTACAGGATCTACAATGTCCTGTGGGTGTCTATAAATAATCTCTTGCACAGCTAGTTCTCTAAGGTAGTTAATACCTTTTTCTATAGTGGTCCATTTGCTTAGGTGGCTCATAACATCGTCTTTATAGGGATACCTGCTCTTTACAGCTGACAAGAGTCGCCTCCAGAGACTGATAGTGTTTGTCTTTCTTGCGAGCGCCTTATCAATACCACCATCTCTGGACAGGGATCCCAACTGTCTGGCTTCTCTGCCATCTAATTGCATGTTGTCTGCCCCATTATCCCAGCATCGGAGCAACCAGGTAATAATAGGTTCACCGTCATAACGGCTGAAGTCTTTCCTTGTATTTCTCAGGTCCTTCAGGGATTAAGAGTGGTAGGTTATCTCTACGTCCGAGTCCTCCTCTTGTGATAGTTCTGCTTTAGAAGGACCTTTCTTCTGTGATGGGTCTGCTTTAAAAGGACGATCGAGGAAACCCCCATCTGTGTCAGGCCCTAACTCTGCCTGAGAAGGGCCCTCACCTGGGTCATATGATGGCTCTGCCTTAGAAGGCTCTGAGTCATCATCCTTCACTTCACAAGCTGATTTCTTTTGGTATTTCTTCCTGGTTACAGGAGCAATTGGTACAGATCCGATAGATGCTGGAGTCTGAGTAGGTGCAGTGGCTGTCGTGGGAGTGCTGAGAGTCTGAGTAGCTTCAGTGGCCATCTTGGGGGGTGTAGCAGCTGTGGTACAGGCTGCCGAGGCTTCAGTGGGTTTAGTGGCTGTAGCGGCAGTACACACTGTAGGATCTGAGGTGGCTGCATAACACCTACAACTGTCCCTGCACCGATATTTAATCTTATCCCACATCAGAAACACATTCAGGACAACCAAAAATAAAAACATGCCACCTAGACAGCACCATCCTAATTTCGCAAAATCTAGTGGAATCAGCTTGGCAGAAAAGGAGAAGGTACTATTTCCCAAAGTAAAACTGGAAGTGTAATCATTAACAGAATCAGCTAAAGGACGCCTGGAGCGTGCAGATGAAGTCGCTGCTACTGATTCGCGATTAAAGCTGCCCATCATTGTGTCATAGAGATGAGAGATCGGAATATTAACTGCCCAGTTTATCACAGCATAAATCAGTATCAAACCCCATACCAAAACAATACATTTCGACCAGCGCCCACTGCTAAACTGCATGTAAACATTCATAAGAAGCAAGCAATAACACAGTGCCCACGGCAGGTAAGGCATCATTGCAATACTCAACTGTGAAAGAAACTCTATAAAAAGATGAGATAACACAGCATTCAAAAATGACATCACCATCTTCACTATCTGTTTTAACTTTCCAACCCCTCGTAAATGTCAAAGGAAGAAATCTGATATTCTCTCAGCTGAGCTCTCCGGGTCTCCTCCCACCAGAGCCAGGATTCAACTTATCAGAGCAACCTGTTGGAGCTTCTCTCATGCCCCACATTGGGCACCAATAAATCTGTCACAGTTTAAAGCTGGGCTGGCTATTAAACCTGTGGCAGACGCTCTCTGTTAACCCTCCCCCCCCCCCCACAATGGAAAGGGAAAAGGGAGAGAGACTTATGGGTTGGAAAGTTAAAACAGTTTTAATAAACTATAATGATGAAAAAGAGTATAATAATAATAAAAATAATCAAATATATACAAATATATACAAAACCAAGATCAAGAGCTTGGAAATCCTTCTCAGGCAGAGTTGCTCCCCCCAATACGGGCAGAGGTAAAAATGCAGTAGCTCCCCCTCCCATCACACCTGCAGGCTTTTAACTGGAGAATTGGCAAAGCTGGTACCAATCAGTGGAAGACAGGAGGGCCCCTCCCTCCTGGGCCCCACCTCCAGGAGGCAGTGGGTTAGTGATAAATAGGAAAGTGAGAATTACGTGTATGGGATGGAATACCTCATTGGTCAATCTTGGGTCACCTGCCCTGTCTGCTCCTCCCTGCAGGTGCGACCTGCCTTCGGCTCTTCACTCATAAGCAGTGAGGAATTTAGCAGTGACCTTGGTTTCTCTAAGACTAATTGGCCTGGTTTGGGCCAAACCAGGACAAAAGGCTAAGGAGCACAAGAGCATCCCAGGAAGAGACTGGCGGGCAGTGCTGTTCCCTGCCTGCCCTGGGGGAAACGGATGGGCCTAATGTTCCCCGGGTAGTGGAGGATCCTCTTCCTCCTCCACAAGGAGCAGGAGGAGACCTAGGGATTGGGGGGAATGGAGGCAGGTCCCTGCTTGGGGTGGTAGGCAAATCCCATCCCGATCTTCCTCCCCTCCCTGCGTCCCCCTGTAGAATAAGTATGAGGAGCTGGAACCTGAGCGTCTTCCTGAGTGTCAGGAAGACACGAAACTAAGTGAAGGACCTTCTAAGGGGCTATGTAAACAGAAGCAACCAACTAGGAGGGTTGCAACCAGCTCCAAAAAGGAGAAAAGAAAAGTAATTGTTGTAGGTGACTCCCCGCTAAGGGCAATGGAGGGCCCCATATGCAGGCCAAACCCAACTCGCAGGGAAGTCTGCTGCTTCCCTGGGGCTCGGGTAAGGGATGTTGCCAGGAGGATTCCTGAACTGGTGAGGCCCTCTGACTACTACCCACTATTAGTATTCCAGGTGGGTAGGGATGAGATTGAAGGGAGAAGTCCCAGGGCAATCAAAAGGGACTTCAGGGCCCTGGGGCGTTTGGTGAAGGGGGTAGGTGCCCAGGTTATATTCTCTTCAATTCCTTCGGTGTTGGGTGAAAATAGGGAAAGGACTATGAAAATACAACAGGTTAATATGTGGCTAAGAGACTGGTGCCATAGGTGGGATTTTGGGTTCTTTGACCACAGGGCGGCTTTCATGGCACCGGCCTGCTTATGCCAGATAGGGAACAGCTGAGTCAGAAGGGGAAAAGGGTTATGGCCCAGAAGTTGGCAGGGCTGGTCAAGAGGTCTTTAAACTAGGTTCAATGGGGGAGAGGGATAAGACCAGGGCAACCACAAATGAACCTAGGGGCGGCAGGCCTGCGTTGGGGGCAAGACCATTATCACAGCTGAAGTGCATTTACACCAATGCACGCAGTAGGGGCAACAAACAAGAAGAGCTAGAAGCCACTGTACAGCAGGAAGGTTATGATGTGGTTGCCATCACAGAAACGTGGTGGGATGACTCTCATGACTGGAGTGCTGCTATGGATGGCTGTAAGCTCTTGAAGAGGGACAGGCGAAGCAGGAGAGGCGGTGGGGTAGCGCTGTATGTTAGGGAGTGCTTGGACTGTGTTGAAATTGAGGAGGATGATGAGGATGACAAGGTTGAAAGTCTGTGGGTAAAGATCAGGAGGAAGGTCGGCAGGGTGGACATTACGGTGGGAGTCTGTTACACACCACCCAACCAGGATGAGCAGGCTGACGAGGCATTTTACAAGTGGCTGTCAGAAGCCACCCGGTCGCCAGCCCTTGTACTCGTGGGTGACTTCAACTTGCCGGATGTCTGCTGGAAATACGACATGGCAGAGAGGAAGCAATCTAGGAGGTTCCTCGAATGTGTGGAGGACAACTTCCTCATGCAAGTGGTAAATGAGCCCAGTAGAGGAGGGGCCCTGCTTGACCTGTTGTTTGTGAACAGAGAAGGACTAGTGGGAGATGTGAAGGTCGGTGGCCGTCTTGGGAATAGTGACCACAAAATGTTAGAGTTTTCGATAGTGGGGGAAGTAAGGAGGGGCAAGAGCAGAACTTCTGCCTTAGATCTCCGCCGGGCAGACTTTAGCCTGTTTAAGAGGCTGGAGGACCGAGTCCCTTGGGAGTCGGTCCTGAAGGGCAAAGGAGTCCAGGAAAGCTGGACATGTTTCAAAAGGGAATTGCTAAATATTCAGGAGCAGGCTGTCCCGGTGTGTAGGAAGACAAGCCGTCAGGGAAAAAGACCGGCCTGGTTAAACAGAGAACTTAGGCTAGAACTTAAGGAAAAAAAGAGAGCCTACTTGCTCTGGAAGAAGGGTTGGGTAAATTGGGAGGTCTATAGGGACGTAACCAGGTCGTGTAGGGAGAAGATTAGAAGGGCCAAAGCTCAATTAGAGCTTGATTTGGCTGCTACAGTCAAAGACAACAAAAAAAGCTTTTACAAATACATCAACAGCAAAAGGAGGGTCAAGGAGAGCCTCCACCACTTGCTGAATGAGGAGGGTAGTGTAGTGTCAGGGGATGAGGAAAAGGCAGAGGTGCTCAACGCCTTCTTTGCCTCTGTCTTTAATGTCAAGACAGGTTGTCCTCAGGAGGCTCAGCCCCCAGAGCCTGAAGTTAGGGGCGGGGGGCTCTGTGAACCTCCCATAATCCAGGAGGAGATGGTTAGTGACCTGCTGTGCCAGTTGGACACTCACAAGGCTATGGGACCAGATGGGATTCACCCCAGAGTAATGAAGGAACTGGCAGATGAACTTGCCAAACCACTCTCGATTATCTACCAGCAGTCCTGGTTAACTGGAGAAGTTCCATCTGACTGGAAATTAGCAAATGTAATGCCCATCTACAAGAAGGGTCGGAAGGATGATCCAGGGAACTACAGGCCTGTCAGCCTGACCTCGGTGCCAGGCAAGGTGATGGAACAGATCATCCTGAGTGCCATTACACGGCACATGCAGGACAATGGGGGCATGGGGGCCAGCCAACATGGATTCATGAAAGGCAGGTCCTGCTTGACCAACTTCATCTCCTTCTATGACAAAGTGACCCGCTTAGTAGATGAGGGCAGGGCTGTGGATGTAGTCTATCTAGACTTCAGTAAGGCAGTCGACACTGTCTCCCACAGCATCCTCCTAGACAAACTAGCTGCCCGGAGCTTGGATGGGTGGACTCTTCGATGGGTTAAAAACTGGCTGGATAGCCAAGCCCAGAGAGTGGTGGTGAATGGGGCAAAGTCCAACTGGCGGCCGGTCACTAGCGGTGTTCCCCAGGGCTCAGTTCTGGGGCCGGTGCTGTTCAATATCTTTATAGATGATCTAGATGTAGGGATTGAGTGCACCCTCAGTAAATTTGCAGATGACACCAAGCTGGGTGGGAGTGTCGATCTGCTGGAGGGTAGGAAGGCCCTACAGAGGGATCTGGACAGGATAGATAGATGGGCCGAGACCAACGGCATGAGATTCAACAAGAACAAGTGCTGGGTCTTACACTTCGGCCACAACAACCCCATGCAGTGCTACAGGCCGGGGGAAGAGTGGTTAGAAAGCGATCCGGTGGAAAGAGACCTGGGGGTGCTGATCGACAGCCGGCTAAACATGAGCCAGCAGTGTGCCCAGGTGGCCAAGAAGGCCAATGGCATCCTGGCCACTATTAAGAATAATGTAGCCAACCGGACTAGGGAAGTGATCGTCCCTCTGTACTCGGCATTGGTGAGGCCACACCTTGAATACTGTGTCCGGTTCTGGGCCCCGCACTTCAAGAAAGATGTTGAGGTGTTGGAGCGAGTCCAGAGGAGGGCGACCAAGCTGGTGAAAGGTCTGGAGGGTATGACCTATGAGGAATGGCTGAGGGAGCTGGGGTTTTTTAGCCTGGAGAAGAGGAGGCTCAGAGGTGACCTTATTGCAGTCTACAACTACCTGAAGGGAGGTTGTAGTGGAGTGGGAGTCAGCTTCTTCTCCCAGACAACTAGCGATAGGACAAGAGGACATAGCCTCAAGCTTCGCCAGGGGAGGGTCAGGTTGGATATTAGGAAGAATTTCTTCTCAGAAAGGGTCATTAGACATTGGAACGGGCTGCCCAGGAAGGTGGTGGAGTCACTATCTCTGGATGTGTTTAAGAAAAGACTGGACATGGCACTTAGTGCCGTGGTCTAGTTGACATGGTGGTGTCAGGGCAATGGTTGGACTCGATGATCCCAGAGGTCTCTTCCAGCCTGGTTGATTCTGTGATTCTGTAATGGAGCACCAAATGAAAATCTAGGAAAGAAAATAAAATCTTTATTCAGCGCAAGGCTTGGCCAGTATGAAGTACAGGAGCCACAGTTTTGAACATTAGGCATAAAAAGTATTGTTGAATACTTTTTTCTTTCAACAGTGAAGGGAGAACCAGTACGTGTTCACATAAGAATGGAATATAATATCATGCAAATTACTCTGTGCCATATAATGACTTTTGAGTGCTTCGCTTGCAGATCTCTCACATTCTAATGTCACTTTCCATACTTTGCCTCTTCCGTCTGTTCCTGGTTGTAAAATTGATTTCAGATACCTCAGTACATGGGACACTAGACATTAGACATCGAAAGTAGTATTATTATTGCTCTTGGAACCCTGGTTACCTTTGTCTTGTCTACATTGCATTGCAACATATGGTGTGTATATACCTCAAGTCTCATGATAAAGATGAGGGGCACGGTCTTCAGTTCACAGGTAAAAAATTGAGTTCAGAACATTTTTCATGACTTTTAATTAAAATAATACTTGTTCTCTTCTTCTAATTCTATCCCCTAGCAACAGGTTTAATTTTCTTTGAGTCTTATGACAAGTGATATTTTAATGAATTTTGAATTTTCGGGAAAGCTATTCTTATAATTTTAAACAGTTCAGAGCTGGAGTCAGTACCTACAACCAACAAAGAAATTTTAGATTCAGCAGCTACAGGCTACTTCTGAAACTCTTGTGCATCTTGGAGGTTAGATCCAGTGGCAGCTGCAGCAATGACTGATGCTGTTACACTGCACTGCTGGGAAAAAAGCTGACTTCAGCCATCCTTATAGAACTGTTTTTCTCTTTGCTTTGGTATGGAAGAGAAATTATGGAACATTTCTATTTGGGAAAACATGGAGGAGCATTATTTAGAAGTATAGGATGTTTTTTAAACTAGAAGACGAAAAAATGTCCCTGAGAGTAACAAATAGACCATAGTACACTTAGTATATGTGGTAGTCCTAAGGAAAAGAGGTGTTGGTGGTAGGAAGTGTGTTATTTGGAAAGGAAATACACAGTAGATGGGGCCTTCATATTTCATAGAATCATAGAATCATAGAACTGTTTGAGTTGGAAGGGACCTTTAAAGGTCATCTAGTCCAACCCCCCCTGCAATGAGCAGGGACATCTTCAACTAGATCAGGTTGCTCAGAGCCCTGTCCAGCCTGACCTTGAATGTTTCCAGGGATGGGGCATCTACCACCTCATCATAAAAAATTTCTTCCTTATATTCAGTCTAAATCTACCTTCTTTCCATTTAAAACCATTACCCCTTGTCCTATTGCAACAGGGCCTACTAAAAAGTCTGTCCTCATCTTTCTTATAAGCCCCCTTTAAGTACTGAAAGGCTGCAATAAGGTCTTCCCAGAGCCTTCTCTTCTCCAGTCTGAACAACCCCAGCTGTCTCAGCTTTTCTTCATACGAGAGGTATTCTATCCCTCTGATCATTTTTTTGGCCGTATTTCTCAGAAATGATATAGATAGCTTCTTGGCTTGTGTATTTTGTTTATATGTTTTAAGCTGTCAGTCCTGTTCAGTGTATGTCCACTTCAAAATAAGGGCTCAAAATAAGAAGATGGCCATACAATCTATTAAGACATTCTCATAATATTTTGGCTATGTGTTCAGGCTTAGAAGATAGTAATATTTGCTATGTCACATAAAAGTGGGTTTAAAATGCTAATAAATGGAGTTCTTTCCCCTTAGATCTTTTGCACCTTCTTAGCACATGGTAAATATTACATAAAATGGTGGAGGGTCAGACTACTCCTCTTCTGAGTGCATAAGAGGATGGATGGATTTAATTCAGTTTGGATATCTGACCCTAGCAGATTCTCCTAGCCAGGGTTAGTCACTTACCCCTCTAGTCTGTCCTCTGTAGCTCTGACCTCGATCTTCAATTTCAAAGGATATTTGATAACAGGGGAGCAAAAAGCTGCCCATTTTGTTGCTACACAGTGCATTAGAGTTAGGCAATCAGCTTACAGAAATTGCAGCTCCCCATTTTATATGCAACTCCCCGAACTTTCTCAATAAAGTTATATGCCGCCTTCTCCTTTTCTCAGATGGCTGCACTTCCAAACCGTATGTCATAGTGCTCACACCCAGACCTGGGGTGCAATTCTTATTCCTAAACTGACCTTGCTGTGACCCCAGGCACTCACTCTGCGCCTGCGCTGATCTGGTTAACACCACAGAGATAATGAGGTCTTCAAATTTTGTTTCCAGAGATTGTTTCCTACTGCATTATTTTGATTATAAAATACTGCTGTATCTGTACATATGTATCAGGGTGTCACAACTTACATACCAATATGTATTAGCATTTCTTCAATCAAGCAAAAACTTGCACATTTTTTCTTCTTTAGCTCCTGCTTCATTACTTGTGATTCATCATTTCCAGTGTTTTGTTCTGATAAATCTTCAACATGGTTTCATTTTTCTGCTATTATACAGTGTCAACTAGCTCACAAAACCAGAAGAATAGTTATTAAAATGTTCACGCTTCACAAATAATATTTTGACTGTTGGATAGATATAAAAGTCCAGTAGGAAAAATATTCTGACATGATTTGTAACATGCTATCTTTCAAATGGCAAAAAATATCAAAATATAATTGAAACAGCCTGCTCATGATACAATCCCCTTCCCATTTTCAAATGAATGAAGGAAGCACACAGTATGCATTTTTCTGTGAATCTCAGGGCTTAGATCTACACAATATATCGAGGCAGACAGTTAACCAACTTTTCACACAAGAAAAATAGACAACAAATATTTTGATTGTTTTGATAGTTTGTGACCTAGAATTCGTTACTGAAAGTGTTTCTATGTATGTTTAATTTTAATACATAATTATGAGATTATTTTTTCTATGAGTATTGGCAGGATTTTGACCATCACATTTAATGGAATGAGAGGGTGAAGGTGGAACTGTGAAAACACAAGTCGTCTTGTTAAAATGAAACCATTAGCTTAATACAGGATGCAGAAAATATGCTGAAGAGGTGAGAAATCCCTCTTGTTAAATGCTTGTGATGCGCGCCTTGTTTGGAAAGCAGAATGTTTAGCTCTCCCTCTCCGTCTGTAGTGTGTTGACCAGATTTTTCTCTGCAGGTTCCTTTGGGCAGGGAAGCTACTTTGTGTAATGTAAGATTAACAAAATATCATCAGAATGAAACATTGATAGACTTGTGCATGAAATACAGTAAACTCTGCCTTTTTTATATATCCCCTGTAATATAAAAAGTGAGACATAATAGACCTGTATGTCTAGAATATATACTTATGCATGGACACATATGTCTGAAAATAAAATATACACACGAGTATGTTATATAGGTGTCTTTCTTCTCCCTGCAAGGTTAAACTATCTGATTAAATCAAACTCTATTCTTTCTGTTTCATCCATCACTACCAGCAGATAGCAGAAACAGCATGCACCTTCTGAATATTTTTTTTTATGATGTGTGAGGCAGAAAGAAAGAAGGTTTAATTTAATCTGCTGGATTGACTTTGCAGAGATGACGATAGTAACAGAAGCAGTATCTCCAACTAAGTAACCTGAACACACATGACATGGAAATCAAAAAGGAGTTTATAAACACAATACTTAAGCCTCACTTCTACCTGCCCCTTTATAAAGATACTTGAACAAGCCACCACCTATTATGAGCAAATTTGCCATAAGCAGGCTGGTGGTTTTTCTGTTGTGGGTTTTATTTGTTGTTATTTTTTTGCTTTTTTTCCCTTCTATTTCTCTTTTCCTTGCTTCTTATTAACTTTCTGGAAGACTCCTTTGATGTACGTGCTCATATTATTTAGTGATTTTTTCATTTGGTTACGTGTGAAAATAGAAGACCCAGAACAGCTATAATGTGTTTTGTTCTATACTGAATCTAGTCCTTCAAGGAAGTTATTGCTTTGCATTTGTTTTTTACAGTGATACGTATTTATTTAATGAAACTGTCTTAGCGATAATGCAGGTTCTGAGGAACAATTTTCTAGTTTAAAAGCTTTGTAAATTGGAAGTTAAATCAGAAGGGTTTGATTTTCTTAATGACTCTTCCATGTAGAATGGTTTAATTTGGATGTCAATAAAATTTAAAGTAAAAGGAAATTTAGGGTATATTGTAGCAAAAGAAACAGCATGTGTTTCTTTGAGACCTCTATCTCACCTCTTCCCCACCCAAATAAACGCAGCCCAAATTTGAGTTCAGAATTAAGAAATGCCTAATCCTAACCCTTTCCCAGTTTAACACTCACAGTGCTTGCAGACTGCCATATCTTCTGAAACAAAAGGTAAAAATACTTTTGAGATTATAACGAAAACTATGCAAATAAATGCTTATTTTCATTAGCAAAGTAGCTGCTTAAAACATTAAAATTTCACTTCTGTTTTTAATTCAGTTTCATGCTAGAGTGTGACTCTCAATGTACCAGCAATCTCAACTGTTTCTTTATGAAGAGAGGAAATCCTTAACGCTTGTTGTTCTTATCTGCATCCATCCTGGAAAGGACTCTACTAATTAAGGCAGTTACAAAGCTTGAAATGCATCTTATAGGTACTGCAAATGTAACTTTGGACATGCCATAGTTTTCAGCTCTGTGTAAGGGAAATGTTAAGGTGGATTTCAGCCATCTCTGTCTTATTTCCAATTTCAAAACTGAGTGCAGGGTGGCATGTGAAGTTGAGCCATTGTGTCATTTTAACAGCCTCCTCCACTACAACAAATGGGTTTTTTTTGTTGTCTGTGAATGATTAGTTTGCTACTTCTGAAGAATTATGTACCCTAGATTTCTGCAAGACAATGCTAAGACTTTGGGAAATGTTTGTTCAAGCTCATGTGAGTTCCTCTACAGAAACCGTATGACAGCAAAAATTCTCCTCCATGTCCAAGCTCTGGTTGTGATTTTATGTTACCACAGTAGTGTAAAACCTCTGTAGTCCATGTGAGATTCTTCCTCCTACATTCATTAATTGTTGAAATTACCCTAGGGGTGTAAAAGTAGAGATTGACAGTATTCAACATTCACTGATATAGAATACCAGCTTTATAAACTCATTACTTAACGTAGTATTCAAATCATCAACTATCAGCTTTTTTTGCTTCCTTGACAAGCTATTCTAGCTTAGCACTGACAAAAAGTTTTAGTAAGGAACAGTGTCAGGTTTTTACACTTTAACAGAAGTTGGTTCTGCCTATGAAGTCCTCCTGGGTAGCAATGAAATACATTCTTAAATGGACATAGTACAGAAAGAAGCAATGTTGTTATGCTAAAGCTCCCATGTTAACCTTATTAACGGAAGTTAAATACAGGATAATTTAGCAATGACTGCAATGTATAAGAACAGATGGCTGGTGGATGACTTCCTTCTATGTACTGAAAAATTCCAATTAGGGCAAAATTAAATGAATTAATAATATCATAAAACTGCTATTCTACTTTTTACTATGGATTATGCCCTCCTTAGCAGGGAAAATTGCATTAATTGCTTCAAGAAAGGAACCATTCAGTGGCTGCAGAGGACTTGGTGGTGAACTGTTCCACTTCCTGCCATTGCACAGTTATGCATAATGTGACCACATGGAATTCACAAATCCTAAGTAGGAAAAGAGTGCAGCGAGTTTTTTCTCCAAAACCAAAGCACTCTGTCATTTAAGTAACTGGAGAATCTCCAAGAGCTATGTCATAGTATAAAAAGTTTTTATTCATGCTGGGTAGCCACTAGAGAAATATGCGTAAGAATACCTGACACTCATCAGAGGACATTATTATGCTTGGTGCGTTGCATAGCCTACAAAAACGTCCTTATGTTATGTTCTATAAACAACACTAAATATGATTGTACTAATAAGCTTTCTCTATGTATAGAAGTCATGATTTTGGGTGTAGAGAGGGTTAAAAGTGAGTGAGGAACTACCTTATACTGCTTTCAAATCATTTCTTTTAATTGATGGTATTTTGCTGTATCCTTGAATAGGAAATTTTGACCTCCATTTGTATGAGGTGTTAATTCTTTGTAGTGAGTGAGACACTGAATTAATGTTTGCTGTATAGCTATAGGTGGTCTAGTGAATCCCACTCAGGCACAATAAAGATTGAATCTATAAATGCTCCATGGAATACTTTCCTCTTTTAGTGTTTCATAGCAGCATGAATTTTCTTGGGGTGTATATCAACCATGTGGAAAGCATAGAAGGAAGCACATTAGCCTGTAATTGGACCCTGACTTGTGTTAGTTATGATATGTCTACAAAGTAAGTTTGGAACAATGGCAGTGGCATCCCTATAAATATGTGCAAATAACATCAGAGAAACCAAAATTAATCAAGGCAAATCTCTTAAGCTGAACTTTACGAGAAAACGTTATCAGCTATAGAAGACAAATAGTTATATGGGACCTGAGATTTTGTACTACAAGGATCTCTATTAAGCCACAAAGGTAACATAGAATCCTTAAAGACATAGATATTTGACTGTAATACACACCGGACTGTGCAGCTAATTAAATTATAACAATTGTCCATACTAGATGCTTATAACAGCATTAGGACTCTATACCCACCACTGTAGCAGGAGTTCTGGAGACCCCAAAGGAGATGAGTGATACACTTCCTTAGTATTGAAATGTACTGCTCAGCTGTTGCAACAGCAGGAGATTGTAAGATCAAGAGGCTTAATAGCTTTGGTACAAGAGGCAGCGCTACATTAAATGCAGTAAAATGCAATAACTTACTGTATGTCCATAGCACTGCAAGCCCCTTAGTTATACATAAAGGGGCTGATAAACTGCAAGTCTGTAGAGTTTGTAAGTTAAGCAAGTTTAAGAAGAGTCTTACTGTATGTCACTTCAGACAGTGGTTTATTTAAAAATTAATTTTTGTGTTTCTGAAAATTTTGCCTATCAAAATATTGCCTCACATGGTTGCAAGCCCATCAAAGATGAGGCTGTTTTATATCATGAGATGCAAAACTTAAACTGTAAACCTATTTTTGAAGCATATTTTTCGACATAAGTGTTAAATGTTTTGCTTTTACTTATTTCCTAACTGTTTCAAACAAGTTGTGACATTTATTGCCTTATTGTTTGTGGTGCATCTTCATACCTTTCTTTTGTTCTTCTCATCCTTATTTGTGTGGTAAATGTGAGGATTAAAACAAAGAATGAAAAATTTTTATATTCATAAATTGAATTATTAGAATATCTTGCTCTTTTTCCTTTTTTATGTTACTATGTAAAGATCCCCATTTTAATTTTTCCTGACAAAAATATTAGTACAGAAGAGTAATGCAAAGGCTTTCATAACATTGAAGCAAACTTGAAGCTTAACACTGAAGATAAAGATAAGTTCCATCTTAGATATTACACAAGCCCATAATAACCTACTTGCCCTTTTACTTACCCATGTATGTGGCCATATGCACTCTGTCACAAACTGGCACATTAACTCAGGTTCTTTGCTATAATAGCTTCCTTCTTCACAGCACAGACCTATTTTACTGAGATAGGTGTCCATGGAGAGGGGATTGGGAGCTATTGCCTCTAGTGTGTGTCCACTACAGCCTTTTGGCTGCCTGTGGCAGCTCCGCCTGTATAAACTGCCCCTAGTCCTCTGCTGCTGAAGCTTTCTGAGCAGCATCACCAGCTCTCCCTGCCATCCAGTCTCTCTCCTACCTCTTCTTCGCTGTCTCCAGCTTGTGTTTTTCCACCTTGGAATACAGCTGTTTCTGCTGCAGAGTGAGCTCAGCTAACAGTACTTAGTGTAACTAATTTGCCTATGTCTGTGTCAGGTTGAGGCTGATTGCCTGAGGGTAACTTTTCCTCCACAGCTTCTTTCAGGCCTGGTTCTATGAGCAGCATTTTGAGCTCTTTTAAATTCTTTTCTGCAAATTCCAGTTTTCTTTCTGAGACTAATTGTTCACGTTCCACTTTACCGAGTTCAGAATATGTTTTTGACTGGCTCATTTTACTCTGCATAAGACATTTTTCCAAATGAAATTCCTTTACACAGTTTTTCTGGGGAAATTCTGCCTTTTCTCCAGTGAATGATTTCTCACACGTTGTGGTTTGGTTTCATTTTCCTTGCAAGCTCGCACCTTGTGGTTGGCAGAAAGCTTTTGTTTGTGTTTTTCTGCCTTATGTGGTTTTCCCAAAATGAAAAAAAAACCAAGCAAACCAACCAACCAACCAAAAAAAAAAACAAACCCAAAAATCCAGAAAATGGGAAAACAAAAGATTCTGTACATCATCTGGAAGTGGCAGGGCTTACAAGTAGACCTACCTCTCAGTTGTTATGAGCCATTTGAACGAGAGAGAATAAATGCTCGTCACCTCCCCTGTCTGTTGCATAAAATAAAATAATCTTGCTAATATTTACCCATGTGAGCAAATTACATAAAATTATGTGGAGTTACAAATGTTTACTAGTGATGTCATCAGATACCAGAAAAGTAGACTTCCATACTGTTTCAACTCCTTTTATTCCAAGACCTCTTGGCCTCTTACCGCAATTAGAAAGACACAGCAGACCAGCTTCCATACTGAAAACTCTGTACATCCCCACTGCAGGGAAGAGCAAGCACTCTGAAGAGTGTTAATTATCTTCTCACCATGGTATTCCTGGAAATCCCCTGACAATAACCACTTTGCACTTTTGGAAGTGCAGCCAAGATAACGGATTTTGTCATTAGGTTGTTCAAGGTTCATTCTTAGAATAGGATGACTTGAACATGTGTATGGACCTACTTCCTGCCCTACTGGCTTTTGAGTTTGCATCATCCTTCTTTAATAGTCATTACGTTAAGAAGACCTTGACAGCCGTGGCTTCTTCCCAAGCTCTCTTCTTCTGGATTGTTGTTCAGGCATGTTGGTAGGAAATTCCAGGTCTTGAAAGACATATTAATTTATATCTGAGCACTCAGATCCATAATAACTTGTGACAGCTCTGGTTATGGAGAGCGATAACAAGGAATAAGCAGAAAGTCCTCTGCTATTAGAGACTACAGGCACAATGGTTCTTTTAGCAAGAAATGATACCCTTTTCCAATTTCACATATCTTGTTCATTTGTCAAGATATACTTGACCAGTTCTTCTCATCTTCTAATTTTTTCTCAAGAGTTTTACAATTATTTTGAGTTATTAATAGCTGAAGGAATGTTTCAGAATATAAGAATTGTGTTCTAAACCCCATTTAATACTGTAGACATGGCTGCTACTACTTTATTCACAATTGTGGTGTTACAGATGTAATCAAGGTTGCAACACTTTAGTTTCCCTAAGGAGATCTAATCCACAACTGACAGTGTCCTATATGAAGAAAAAAAATCTATTCAGTGATGAAGTGCTGCAGTCATTAAACTGTAACATTTCAATCAATGTAAATCTTCCATTGAACCAACAAAAGAAGGCAAAAGTATGATCAGTGCCCTGTGAGGCCTAATTTCCTTCAGCTTTCTTTCCTTTTCATACTAATTAAAGGCAAAAATCTTGTGTGCTGAAGAAAACTTCTGGTTCAGGGTCATTGACTCCCTGTTCATCAGCACTGAGACAGATCTTTGTGGAAGGTCCATTGAAAAGGAACAAAATGATTTTCCCTTTCATTCTATATCATCTTTTCCTGCTCTATATCTTTTAATGAACAATTTGTCATGGTTCCACATGGAATAGCATTTTGACAAGTCGTGAATATATGCTATTAGCATAGAGTTACACTAACCAAAATTTTATCTGGAACCTCCAAATCCTACTGGTATTTCTTTGGCTGTGCTTCCTATAAGGTCATGCTGCAACAGGATGTGGATATGCATTTCTGTTAATCTCAGGGGAGAACATTCTGCAATGGCTGTTCCATGATATTTTTTTAAAAAAAAAAAGGAAACCAAAACCCCACAAAGGCTGGAGATCCGTATCGACATAGAGAAGCTTTGAAGGCAAACAAACATCTTCATGCTTGATCCTTTCAAGCTGTCATATGGAACTCAATTCATACTTACTGTTGCTGAAGTCTCATGGTTTGAAATGCCAGTGGGATAGAGCTGGCAAATGGGATGCTGATTCAAATGGGGAAGCGAAGATTATCCCTCAGGCCTGATTCATCAGTCAGTGATCCTCCTCTAAGTAGATGGTGTTTTGTAAGGTGTATTGCTTGGGATCATGTAGAGTTGTAAGAATAAATAAGCAAGTACTTAAAATAAATAGGCAAGTGAAGAAAAGATGTGCTTGTAACTTGTTTGCCTAAACCTCCACTCACAAGCCATTCTTCCTCCCTTCTAGTTTCTGAAGGTTTCTAGGGATTTAGGAGCTGACAGGACAGCTTGCATTGTAAGATTGTATGTTCAGAAGAGGGTTGGCTGATGCTGTAGTTAGGGCTATGAACAAGTAAACGTAACTGACAGAAATTGCATGTAGGGCTATCAAAAAGTGTTCTCATATATACATTTACACTACACTAATAATGAAGCTGTCTAGATGGATGCACATGCAAGTCCTTCTAACAGACCTCACCATAACATCAGCTACCTCCCCCCCTGAGTACCTTCTGTATAGATACATTGTGAATATAGCTGTAGACAATGCATTTCAAAGACCAGTTATAACTAAATAACCCTTGCTTTCATGCTAAGATTTATCCTTCAATTAAATATTTTTTTTAAATTAAAAAGGTTATATTGACAAAGAAACTTCTTTCTTGCCATTATCTTTGTTTATACACCGTTTGCATACTATTAATGCAGAAAAAGAGTAAAGTCTCTATTTTTATTAGTATCTCACAATCTTTAATAATCTAAATACCGCACAAACTAATAGCCTAAATATGGTTATAAAATTCTTGAGATAAAATCTTTGCCCTGATCTGATGACTCCTTCTAATTACCTGCCAATAAACACATACTTATCAAGACTATATAGTTCTTCATCAGTAGTCTTTTTTATATTGTATTTATAGTCCACCTTTTATTTCAAAGAACTTTACAAGCCACAAAGCATGTACAATAGTCATTTTCTTTATATGGTGCTTGGGGGCATTACGCAGCAAAGTACAAATAGCTTATACTTCACCCCACCGAAATGTAGTCACCTCTGAAGTGACAGGTGGCAGCTTTTTAATAGCAAAAGAAAAACACTATATCTAATTAAAGCTGCAAGCTACATGTAGTTAGAAAGAATGGGGTTGTTCAAACTCAGATGTTACATATGATTTATTATTCATTTTCCTGCACTCTCTCCCCCTCTTCACTTTACATGGCAGGAGAGGAAAATGCCTTAATGTACGACCTGCTCTTTACTTAGACCTTTTAGTTATCCTCTGCTGTTTTGCAGGACTTACAGTACTGTTTGAGCTTGATCCCTCTATGTTAGCCGTGAAAGAATCCAACAGCTGCTGCTTCATCTGAAGGATTTCTGTGGGGAAAAGGGGTTCTTTTAAACTAATTCCTCAGGCTGCTCACAACCTGGACTTTCCACTTTAGATGCCCTCCGTAGCTCCCTAGCACTTTTGGGACTCTTTGAGCTGCCTGAGCTGTCTTCCTTTCCTGATGGTGGCGTTTTCTCTTCAAAGAACTATTTTTGCTGCCCCTCTATTCTGTGCAGGGAGAAAATGCCTTTGAAATCAATATGGTTCTGCAGCTAGGTAGCAAGCATTTAAAAATATATATCTGCTTCTTATTTGTTTAAAATTTGCTAAATTCTATAGCAGTTAAACAGGAATGAAGTGATTTTCCTTTAATGTTGCTTCCTTCTGATATACTGTGCAAAGAAGCTGCATCAGTTTCAAAGGTTTCCCACTCCCTGCCTAGAATAGAGCTGTTATAGCAATAGTCCTTTGAAAAGGAAATGGCAGATGGCACCAGCAGGACAGGCAGATAGCTTAAGTCAGGTTTATGTAGACCCAGAAGTGCTTGGAAGCAGGAGACGACATGTGAAAGAGGGTGGAGGGAAGAGAGTCCAAGCTTACAAAACATCTGTTGAAAGAATTAATTGAAAAAGTCACCCCACACCAAACAAAGGAGTAGCAGTTGAAAGCAGAGGATAACAGCTGCAAAGACAGTAACTGTAGCTATAGAGGGCTCCTACACTTGTGCAAATACTGCAAGACTTATTATTTAAAACAAAATTTAGAATAAAAATCATGTTCAGACTGGAATCCTCTCATTTCAAAGAAACTATTAGGTACACATTTGGTTTGTTTTTTGTAAACATTTCTTGTGTTTAATAACATTATTATTAGTTCCTGGGTGACCATGTTTATTAGCACGGCTCTCTCTAAGCAAGGGGTTTTCAGGATTTTTAAGGCTGTACTTCTGTGCCTCTACTGTCTGCTGCACACTGGTTCTGCAATGTCATCTATACTTGTAAATGAAATAGATCAAGACATAAACACCACACAAATGGCCAAACTCTCTTCCCCTCTGCAAGCCTGTTGGCCTTATCAGTACTGCCTATTGGGAACAATTACTGATACATCAGAACTGAGCAAACCATGGCTGGGCAATACCTGGGACAGAGCTACTTGGAGCAGTACAAAATAATACCAGGAAGCATCCCAGCATTAAACAGTATGGACACTCATTTACCACTGTTTACATTCATGGCCTGTCTCTGTTCAGTTTACTAGCATAGGCATGTTCAGATGTCCTCCAAATGATGTTCATTCCTCTACCCGCCTCCACTAAATCGCAAGGACAGTGGTCCTTGCTGTGAAGTCCTGACTGTCTGTGCATGCAGGAATGCCCAGGCATGGGAAACAAATAGGAAAGATGCAAGTAGAAGGAAAGCTTTTTATGTTTTTGGCAGTATGCAACTGCCTAAAGACCATTCTTTCAGACAGGATGGATATAGCCATTGATTTAAAACTAGACCTATGTGTGTTTTGCTGAATGGAGACATGAGCATTTTGTTAAATTCTGTGTAGCTTGGTTCAATGGAATGTTCGATAGATCAGGATATTGGACTACTTTTTTAACACTTTTCAAAAACTGACAGGGAGGATTAGTGTCCATCTAGAAAATTTTCCAAGAAAGATGAGCATGGAGAGCAATGGCTTCTGCAATTGATTTAACAAATGTGGTAAATAGTTAAATAATCATAAAAGAATCTATCACCTTAATATTGCTCAGAAAAATTGTGAAGAAGGAGTTGTACAATTGACAAATAATTTTATCTTCAATAGAATCTTTATTTTTGCACTTTTTAAAACATGAAATGTGGAAAAACATAGATCTTATTCCAGAAAACAATGTCAGTTTGTATAGAGCCTTGGCAATGTTGCTTGATATAGTTTTTATGCTTAGTGACAGGGAAAAAATAACATTTAGGATGTTGTTTTGTGTTTCGTTTATTTTTATTTCTTCACCTGTTTCAAGAAACGGCTGAGTTTAAAACCACAGTAAACGGTCAAGCACTTAAGGATGCATGTGGGAATTAGGCACAGATTTCTCTCTATTGTTAATAGGAACTGTGCACTTGTTCACTGTAGTGGAAATAGACTTGAGCCTTAATCTAAAGTGCATTGCAAGAAATTATTTTTCCATTGTAGACTATTGTGAATGATGAAGCTGTATTGGACAAAACAAACCTAAAGGCAAGTTAAGTAAACTGGAAAACCACCATTGGATCAGAGGACCGTTGGACCAGGGACCACAGACAGAAACAGATGCTCCCTAACCTGTCATCCTATAAATAATTTAACACCAGTGATCTCTCATAAAGGACTGAAATGTATTAGTTTTTCCTTTGAGACAGCAACTATTTTTTTTTCTTCTGTGCCTTAAATTATGTTTTATGTAGACTTTCACCAAACTGAAGAACTAACCCAGAATCAGTGGAACTACTGTGTATAAATGAACATAACTCTTTAGGTCTCTTGTAAGCTTGTATACCGATTGTTCAGGAACCCAGTCTCTGCAGTGTTTTGGACTGTTCTTTTATTCTTTCTTATTTTGTTGCTTAACTAGAAATGTTACTAAAGTGATTGAAACACTAATGTGAGAGATGATACACTATGGAGGTGTTTTCTGACTGTCTGATTACTAATTTTCCAAGATTGTGCACAAGTTTGCTCTTTCCCTCTAAATGCCAATTTTCAAATGCGAATAGCTACCATAAGACACCTGCTTATGACCAAATTTTGGAGTGTTGATTCCCAAGACACAGCTCAGCAATTTCGAAATTCCTAAGTTATTTACCCAATAAGGACAGCTTACTAAATTTCTAATAGTAGATTCAGGAAATGTCTGTAAGCACGCTAGTGTCAATGTGTTGGCCTCTTCTGATTTCATAATCTCCCTGATATGTCTTTCTGGAGACTGAAGAGGAGCAGAGTGTGACATACTTTAATCTTACCACCTTAGCAGGTTGTGTTCCATGCCTGTGGTCTGCTGGTCACCAAGAAGCAACCAGTGATTCCTGATTCCAAATTCCTGCAGGTTCTCAGCCTCTCTCTGAAGCCTTCTTTTTATCTATAGCTTAAAAGATATTTTAAAAGAAGTCACAAAAACTTTAAAATATTAGTTGTACTGTACAATTCACATAGAAAATCCACGACCACAATAAATTGGGTAATACTTAATAAATATTACTTTATGAGCACATCAATGAAGGAGCTAGAGTTGTTGAACTGCCTCTCCTTTAACTGCCTGTTATGAGTTAGCCCCGGTAGACAGCTAACCCTACAGCCACTCTCTTGCTCTCCCCCAGCAGGAAGAGGGAGAGAATTGGAAGGGTACAAGCAAGAAAACTCATGGCTTGAGATAAAGACTGTTTAATAAGTGAAGGAAATCTGTGCATGCAAACAAAGCAAAATCAGAAATTCATCCACTACTTCCCATCAACAGGTAGATGTTTAGCCATTTCCTGAAAGCAGCGATTCATCACATGTAATGGTTACTTGGGAAGACAGATGCCATAACTCTGAACATCCCCCCTTCCTCCTTCTTCCCCTGGGTTTTATTGCTGAGAATGATGGTATTCCATATGGTATGGGATATCCCTTTGGTCAGTTGGGGTCAGCTGTCCCAGCTGTGTCCACTCCCAACTTCTTGTGCACCCCCAGCCTACTCGCTGGCAGGGAAGAATGAAAATCAGAGAAGGCCTTGACTCTGTGTAAGCACTGCTCAGCAATAATTAAAATGTCTCTGTGTTACCTACGCTGTTTTGGCCACCAATCTAGAACAGCATCATATGACATGCCACGAAGAAAACTAACTCCATCCCAGCCAAAACCTGTACACTGTCTCACCTTCCCATTGTTATTTGGATTTCACATAATCAGCTCAGGGCTTGCAAGGAGGATAATCCTTTTGGGGATTATTTTTAGAAAAATTATCTCAGAATAAGTTAAGGAATCTTGAACAATGCCATAGTTTCAGGAAACGCATCACAGTTTCTACCAGGAATGTAAACATGCAATGCAGGAAGTCACTACAGTGAGATAAAGTAAATATAGTGCATTATAAAATAAAACCTGTGGGTCGAGGCAGGATACTGAGAGGAAAGCAGACAATCAGGAATAAAATGAGTCAGTAACTTACCAATGAAGGATTAAAATCTGGAGAGATAAAAGGGAAAGAAAAAAGAATATGTTAGCATAATAAAAAGTGTGAAATTAGAAGAATAATGAAACAGGAGAAAAAATGCCTTTCAGACCTCAAGGTTGAAGAAAATTGCTTGAGCAACATGAAAAAGTATCTTGTGGAGATTCAGAGAGTATGAAAGTTCATCTCAGGAAATTTTGGTGATATAGATCAGAAAGAAAGGAATTTTCCTGGAATTACCTCATGCAGATTTTCTAGGAAGAAGTATATTAAGGGACAAACGAGAAGATCAAAACTATCTAAATCCTTGATGAGTTCCCATATAAAATGTGCTTAATTATGCAGGCCATCATCCTGAACTTTTGCTGTCATTAACTGAGTTAGTTTTTCTTATCTGAAAGGATAAGGCATTTTTTTCTTCACAACTTAAATGACAATGGTTTCTGAAAGATAATGAGAGCAAATGATACTATTCTGGTGGATGCATGAACTGATGACACAAAATATTATTGCGAAAGAATCAACAAGCATCATGGAAAAAAATAAAGTTTGCTTGTAGGCCTGAAATTTGACATATTGATCAATTAGAAACTAAAATAAGGTAAAAAGAGCTCATTTTTATCTCACACTTGTTCAATATGCCTTTGATGTAAGTGGAATTTATTCCAGCATAAACTGTTATCCAAGGAAACTTAAATCTGAAGAATCTACACTGCATTATATTGTAATTTTGATTGCACTATTATGTAGAAAAATTTTATAAGCATTATTTTGGCTTTAAAGTTTGTGAAGGCTTGGCTTTGTTAGCATATTGTTTTGAAACAAAAGTTATAGGTCTTGCATGTCTACACATTCTCTGATGATATAAGCTAAGCAAAATCCAAAGTGATTAACACTGGTAAAATAAGAATTCATTTCAGTGAACAAAATGTATGAATCATAGCTCAGTTTTAATTCAGTGAACTTCATATGCTGATCTCAATTACACTGTAAAAATTTTCTTAAATAGATCTTTCCTTAAATTGATTCTTTTAAGTGCAATTAGAATTGATGACAAAATATTAGTGAAAGAAGGTCAACACATTGGACAAGGTGCAGCCCTTAGGGTCAGCTTGATGAGGACAGCATACTATCTTTTCAAGCATGTAAAGCTTGTTTGGTAGCTCTCATGTTTTGCAATTGACTGTTTGCAATTCAGAACTGCTTAGTACTAATGAAGAATGACCAAAGTTTTAAGTTAATTTATACTTATCCAGCCCTTTTTGCCAACTCCCACCATTCCGTTTCACTCAGCATTAAACCTGAAAGTGTATTACAAACAATTAATTAATTGTGGTGTGTGATAATTACTTATGCATCAGAAGAGCTTTAGAATATTAGCAGAATACAAGCTATCCACTTTGACTCATCAGCAACAGCTAAGTATCCACTTTAAAGGGTCATGTACAAAATAATAGACTGATGCCTGGTGGGAATAATGATTCCTTAAATTCAGAATGAAATATCCAATAGATAGCAGCCAATACTGAAGCTAAAATACCAAAAATGCCTGCAATTGAGACAGCTGGTATCTTTAGTTCAATAATTGAACTAACGGAGGGTAATTTGGCACATCTTCAAGATCTACTCTTCTTACTGTTACTGTCTATATATAATATGTTGCTTATCATGTTTAGAATATTTAGACCAAGCTTTATAATTTATTTGAAACATGTCTGTAAATAATTGCACTGACTAGGTAGACTGGCATCAATCAAAAGAGAAATAAGTTCCACATGAATGACAAAAAAAAGGATAAAAAAGAGGTTTGTGATCCTTAAAATCTTTTTGCTTAGAAAAATATTGTTCTGTCTCCTCAAATTGCTAGAATTAATTTACTCTCATTCTACTCACTTAAGATGCTTCAGATTATGGGTCTAAATAAAGGCTCCTACTTAAAAAAAAAAAGGTGAACAGTTGCACTCTTGATTCATACATGTACTGGTTTTGTCTGGGATAGAGTTAATTTCCTTCACAGTAGCTAGTAGGAGGCTGTGTTTTGTATTTGTGCTGAAAACAGTGTTGATAATGCAGAGATGTTTCCGTTACTGCTGAGCAGTGCTGACACAGAGTCAAGGCCTTTTCTGCTTCTCACGCTACCCCACCAGCAAGTAGGCTGGGGGTGCACAAGGAGTTGGGAGGGGACGCAGCTGGGACAGCTGATCCCAACTGACCAAAAGGATATTCCATACCATATGACATCATGCTCAGCATATAAAGCTGGGGGAAGAAGAAGGAAGGGGGGGACATTCGGAGTGATGGCGTTTGTCTTCCCAGGTAACTGTTGTGCATGATGGACCCCTGTTTTCCTGGGGATGGCTGAACACCTGCGGATGGCTGAACACCTGCCTGCCAATGGGAAGTGGTGAATGAATTCCTTGTTTTGCTTTGTTTGTGCACATGGCTTTTGCTTTACCTATTAAGCTGTCTTTATCTCAACCCACAAGTTTTTTCACTTTTACCCTTCCAATTCTCTCCCCCATCCCACCAGGGGAAAGTGAGCTAGGGGCTGGGTGGTGCTTAGTTACCAGCTGGGGTTAAACCACAGCAGTATATTAGCATATTTTAAATTGATAAAAGCTATATTTTAAAGTATGAATTACCAAAACGTATGTTCACTGCGTAAGTTTTCATTCTTATTATTGTATTTTCAATGTGGCATATAGTTAGAATGGGAGGCATAGCAAATCCAAAAGTAAGCTTCAATTGTTGTGATGCAAATTTCTAGTGTTTATTAAAGTTCATAAGCGTAATATAGTGTTTCCGTAAATTTTTAGGACTGAACCAGGGAAGATTCTGTGCATAAGTTCCACAGAGAAGCAGAAAATGTAGTTTAGGATTAATCGAGCTTTCTGTACACTGTTGAAGTTTCATGTCCTATGTTAAAAATTTACATTCTGTCATTGATTTCCATGGTCATGTGAAAGAATTCACTATGTATCTTTGTACATTTTTAACCATGAAGTGAATTCTTCAAATACTCAGTTTTCTGGGAAACAGTTTGATCTTAATTACCTTTCCATGAAAACAAGCTACATTTTAATCCATTCATTTTTTCCTAAGAAGTCTGATTAGTCTCTCTAATGTTCTGTATGATAGAGGCATGTATTGGCTCCTATTTGCATGTCATATAGGATGTCATATAGGATGCAATGTCATAAATGTTACAGTGAAATAAGTATATCCATGTCTCATATAGATATTCGATCTTAAACTGTAGAGAAGAAAAAACGTACATTAAAGAAGGAGCTAAGTTGTTACTATCACATAAATGTACATTCATAACTTAATGAATCAGTTGTCACTATGCTGTCCTGAGTACTGGTGACCTGTAATTCATTGGAGTATAACTATTGTTATGTTGACACATGGAAATAATCTATGAATGTTTTTGTCTTATCTACTTTGATCTAATTTTGTCAAGACAGCAGTGGAGGCTTTTTTGTTTTCCGATTTTACCAGAATGAGTACCATGAAACATAAATCTGTCTCCTTCACGTCTCTTCTAGGCTTGTGTTTCCCATTTGTCTCTATCGCTTTAACCTTGACATGAACCTTTGCTATGGCCGCAGCTCCAGGATCTGAAAATCCTTCTCTCACTAAATTGCAGCTCTCCTTTTCTCTGCCAGGTTCTGCTCTCTGTCTGGGCTGGCACACCCAACCCAACACGTATCCTGGCGGGGTGCCCTCCTTCAGCCCATCCTTCCCTGGAGTAGCAACCCAGACCTTGGTGCTCCTGGAAATGTCCCCAGCTCTTACGTTACACAGAGTGATGCACGGCAACATCTCTCATATCCCATGCTTGAGTAATTTCATTGCTGTCCAGTAAGCATCTGGGGACTACCTTCATTTTCAAGATACTGTCCCTTATGCCAGCCACTTCTGTCTCTTCTGTGTTGTTACCATTGGGGCCAGAACCCCCTCTACAGCTGCAAGCATCTGCAATAATCTTCAATATTTATCCCTACACACACACTATCTGTTTTAAGTGTCAGCTAACGTATCCTTTCTTCCTTACCTTAATTCCTCTATGCCATTGGTATTTTCTTACTCAACTCTCTGTATTTTTAATTAAACTTATAAAATAGTCATACAAGTCCTTTAAATACTCTACACAAAACTAAGTTTTATTTACACATTGGTAATTTACACTGCACAGATTTTATAAGCCTATTCCTTTACCATTCATGAGAATACCTACTGTTTATTTAATAACTACCATGTTATAAAGTACATATGCTATCTATAAGCTACAGAAGTCTTAAAAACCACACAACCACACACTAATTTAGCATATAAAACTTTGATTTTTTAAGAGTGATTTCACAGAACATGTGTAATAACAAAACCACATGCTTTTCCAATTTGCCAGTTATTGCTGTTGTTATTTGTTGTTTTCAGACTTTGAAAGTTGCATTTGGTATTGAGAGAAAAAATAGGTTTTGGAGACAAGAGGAAACTGGTGAGTGGTTTTTTTCTGCCTTTTTGTTTTCTTATTATGGAAAGCTAGCAGGAGATACATCTAAGTAAACAGTGTAGATGTTACCGCATGTAAAGTCAATTTCTTGCTTGGTGTAGAGAATGACCTGTTTGTTTTAAACACAAGCAGATGTTTCTATCTGACCATCTGGCCTTTATTTGCTTTATCCAAAATCCTATGCTCCCTCGTATACGCAAGGAGAAGAAAGGTGGTAATGATGATTTTTTGTTGTTGTTGGTTATGGTAGTAAATCATAATTGCACTATTTCTTGGTAGCAATAAAGAAGTGTGAAAACAAAACATTGCAAGTAAAGAAAAGGTTTTTTAAGTGAGGTATGAGAAAAGGATTTCTCCATTCAGCATATCAGCACATTTGACAGTTCTGATTTGAAATGTCATGAGCTCGTCTCATTTCTGTTCTGCACAGAACCTATCACTGAATGCCTATGTGCAGCAGACCTGTAGGCAGAGCATGACTGAGTCTTCAGTTATACATAAGCCTTGCATACATGGTCTGCAAAGGGGTATGTTTTATTCCTCATAGACCAGTTTTCATCACCTCTATAATATTTTAATCTATTCAGCCAACATTCTTTTTATCTTGATTAAGCTTGAAATACCAGGGCTGAGAAAGAAAAATTCAAGTAAACACAAACCTGCTTCATTTGGCTTAAAAACTCCAGGATACTTCCTTGTACTTAAATTTTCAATGACTCTGCAAAGCTATTAATAGCTGTAAATTGAGCTTAAATTCTGTTAAAAGGTGATGTTAATATCAACAGATCCTCATAATGATTTTTATGAAATTCAGAAGTTTCAAGAACTGACACCTTTCCTCGCTCTTTACACTGAAGACTAAGCAAATGAATGTCTATTTTTTAATCATAGTGCCAATGAGCAGGAATGAATACTGCCTATAGAGACCAGCTTCAACCCACCAAAAAATACCTTTTCAGGTTTGAATCACATACAAATCCATTGATAAATGGAGTTAATATATTATAACTTATTTTTTCTGTTGTGAGATACAAATATTTCTACCTCTCCTTTACAAGCTGAAATAAAATAATCTTTGTGCTGAAGACACCTTTGTGTCAGCAAATGTCAGTGGAACAAAGCTACACGTTCTCCTGTAGCGCACTGACTGAAGTCAGCCAAGCAGGTACTTTCACCGCAATTACAAATCTCTTCCCGCATAAATCTGTTACATTAAAAGATTGGTCCATTTTTCTTTTAATATTGGTTTACTTTAGAAATTGCACTTGCCTACTGGAAACTCTTTTGTTCTCAAGTGAATGTTAAAATTTCCACCCTTCTGAAACACAAAGATCGGCAACCTATCATAAAAATTCCTGTAGCAAGCAAACACTTGAAAGTCTTGTTCTCTACGTTTACTGCAGCACATTAGGCTTTCACTACTTCCACGAGTTGCATTGCACACTTTGTGCTTAATTTTCTTTAATTCACTGTGAGACACAAAATATTAACACTGTCAGCAGGAAGACTCAGACTGAAAGTGAAGTTGGTTGCTACAGTAAGAAAGCCAATTTGTGTTCTCCATTATATCATTGTGAATCAAGACTAACTATATTGACTTGAGTGGGGAAAGGGGTTGACAGACTTATTGCTGCTTCTACAAAATGATCCATGCATCTCTAATGATACAGCAGCACAGTTAACTGACTGAGAGGATGATGGCTAAGAACGGCAATGGTGACTTCCAAGGTTAGAGCTACAGGTGAATTTTATGCAGATTTCAAATGGGTGAACCTAGCTAATTTAAATGGCTACAAATATCTGTTCTGATTTTTTTTTGTCTCAAATGTTGCCTGTCTTAAACAGGACTTAATCAATGAGAAGTTAGTTTATGATCATTGTTTGGCACAAGCCCCTGACTCTTCTTCCCATCTACCCATTCTCGTCTGGACAGAAATAGACTAATCTCTTAATTAAACTAGGCTTTTATTTATCTGTCGTCATTGTATTTGAGTGCATCATAAGAATTAGCAAAGACTTCTCTGGGGGGATGAAGCAGCATTTTAGAGTTCAGAAGGGCTGAAACACAATGAAATTAAAGTCAGAAGTATCGTTTTCAAAGGCCCGACATCAGGCACCAGCTATCTGGTTCTTTCAGAGTACTTGGGCTTTTTGGCTAGCTCTTCACCTGCCCAACCATGATATCCATTTAATTCTTCTGAAATCAGGGGTTTCATACATGGAGTGAAATGCATACTCTTAAATCAAGTACCCAAAGAAAAGACAATACATCATCAGCTTTGAAAACACTGGTCTGAGTTACCTGCCTGCTGTCACCCAAGAATTTTGTGGCACAGCAGGCTGTAGAGCAAAGGGTTTCACAGCAACCCAGTTTCTCAGGGTTATGTTTACCTAAACTAGATGAGAGGTTAAATTCAGTAGTTTCATTCCCCATCTTTTCTGTATGCACCTTTCATTTTCTGCTGCATGTGAGAACAGAGATCCTGGACAAAACCTGTTTATATACAAATTAAAATGTACTAGTGTAACCTTTGATCTGAATCAGGCAGTGATTCTATGAGAAAAGTAATGTATGAGTATGGAAACAAAGTCTGTATCATAACTCTGTACCATGTTGGTATCGGCAGCATTAATTACATGATTTCCTAACATGCTGTCTTATAACTTATACCAATATCTATACATACATATCTTATGGTTTATCGTGAACTGGGGACTCATACAGTCACTAACTAGACCTTGACACTTGAATTAGCAAACTAGAAATATCACATGGTCTGCCTCAGAAAAGGAGGAGACATATTGTTTTCCACTGGATTTCACTAATATTTGGTGACAATTTTTCACATTTTAGCTTCTCATCTGATGTGATTTTCATCCTTACTTGTTCTTAATTCCTTAGCTTTAGTAGTTGTAAGGTAGTTTAGTTCTCCTTCGATGAGGCATGACTACTTCAAATTACTTTGCTTTCTCTTCACATTAATATTATCAACACTGACACTTGAGTATTAGATCTCTACCAATAATATTCACACTGAATTTGAAGGTGAAATTGCAACTGTAAAAGCAATGTAACAGAGTACCAGGACTTATCATTGACAATGCACATTCAGTAACGTATCTTTGCAAAGCTATTTTCCTTCCTTTCCACCAGCACATGAAATCCCAGTCCAGAAGTACCTCTTCAGCAAGACATGAGCTACCCATATCTCCCAGAGAGGGTCTGTTCCTTAAGCATCACAGCTCTGTATCCCCACACAACAGGGTTCTTGTAACTAGTATCTGAGACAAAACCCACTAAAGTCAATGGAAAGGTTCAGAGTGACTTCAGATGTCTTCTGACAAAGCCGTCACAGAATGTGCTTTTATATAACCATTTTTTTCTTCTTAAATCTCCTTATTCCCTGATCACCTTTAAGAACCATTAGTTCTGACTGGGTTTTTACTGGCTCTCACTTGCTGATAGTGACCAAGCACAGAACTAAATCAATCTTTGTCAGCCCTGCAATTGAGCACTTCCCTAATTTATGAGACAGCTTTTCCATTAACAACAAAATCTTGAGAATTAAATAAAAACAGACCTTCACAAGTGCTGCTGCATTGGTGTATAAAATAAAAACATTGATAAATGTACGCCCCTTTTCCCAGGCTGACTTTGAAAAATTCTGTGTCACAGACCCAGGTCATAGTTTGACAACAATTAGGAGCACTAAAACAAACAGTTGGCAATTCTTTGTTACTACAGGCTATACAAAGTTGGGTTTTTTTGCCAACTAATACAGTAGTCTGTGACTATGAATTATGTTATTACAGTGTGTCTTCTAGTTCTTATGTATCTGTACTGTTATGCCCCTTTCAGTGCATGATAACATCTTTATTTTGAATCTGATTCAGCTAAGACTTGATGAAATTTTACACAGAAGGATGGAAATATTTCCTTAAGTTTTGCTGGAATTGTTTGCATTGTTAAACTAAACCACTTACTCAAAACTCAACCTGAACATTTTTCCTTTGGTCTTCTAATGAGGCTTTGAATATCTCATCAATTAAGACACTTAAACTAGACCAGATAAATCACTAAAAAATGCAAGAGCCATGACAGGGAGATGGATTGATTACCTAATAGGTATTTTCTACATCTAAGGGCTGCATCCTTGAAAATTACATTCAAGTGAATTGTTCATTGGTGTCAATTGTACTGTTTTCATCAAGCTTGAATCATGCCTTATATTTTACTATTTTGTGAACTTAAAAAATAATATTTTGTTGTTTCTTTTTTTTTTCTCCAGTTTTTCTCTTCCGCTTTCTGAATGTGTTTGGATTTGGAAAAGAAAAGTAACATTATTACAGAACTTGTTGACACAACATTTTCAATATCTCTTTGAAGTGAAAATGATGTTTAGAAGGTGCTTACTTTAAAGAAATCCAAATACTGACTCTTTGAGATTTATTATGCTTAATAATGCTGCATATTTTTAAATATTTTTCATTTATGCAAACACACAGACATATGCTATCTAGAATACTGGCCGTTTATAAACTTCTGTAGACCATATAAAGGTTTTGGATAAATCAGCATTAAGGCTAACAGAGTCTTTCAATCAAATTCAAGCTAGTTTTTTGAAGCACCGTAGGAATTGAGAAAAAACCACCATACATGTTGTAGAAGCAAGAAAAACAGGAAGTAGGAGTTTAGCGTCTAATTTTTTTTGTCCCACTCATAACAGATTTAAAGTTTGAAATGTTTAAAACCTTACCATTACAGATATTAAGTATGTTTTTTTTCTAACAGTTCGATAGTTAAAAAATATGACAAGTATTTGATATAGATGTATGTACATAACACAAGCACAATAGAACATGAATGTACACTGATGGAGCAGGGAAAAGGGGTAGAACAATCTCTAAGTAAAGTTCTTAATCCAAAACACACAAGGAAGGAAAGGAGTTACTATCAGCATTTCATGTTCCAGAGAGAGCACTATAGCTAGTGGATATCTACCCATTTGAAGTATTGTTTGCATACACAGAAAAAAACCTAAACAGCTCAGATTGGCAGCTGCATGTAAGTAGCATCAAGCTGTCTAAAGTTAAGCCTAAAACATAAGTCCTAACCTGTAAAATTTTGAAGTACTGGAAGGAGAATCAAAATAGGAATTGGAAGTATAAAGCAGGACTGTTAGAAGGAAAAAAAAATGCAGAACACACATGTTCAGTGGAAGTTACAAACTTTGGAAGGAGTAATCCTCACAATGCAAGGACAGCAATGAATCTTATAAGTCTTTTACTGCTGGAAAAGGTGTTGGGCATTTGATCTGTGATCTGTATGTAAGGTACTTCATTAGGAGGCATTCCTACACTCCCATTCTCTCTGCAGGTGAGACATGCCCTCCCTTTCGGGTGAAAGAGAGGGACAGCTGGGATCAGCAGCTCTTCTTCACATTTTTTGAGTCTTCCGCCCTCGCTGGAAGAATATCAAAGGCAGGAGACCTAACTTTCACACCTTCTGGTTGTGGTTCAGTGTTGGAGTCTTACTCCTTTGGTCCCCAGAGCCCACACAGTCAGCTGCACTGCCATGCCTGCTGCTCTTGCTCTTACTTCTCCATGGAAAAGTGAGGGAAACAGAGCCAGAAGGGAAAGAAAGAGAACAAATGCAAAATGGTCCATGGAAAACCAACTATCTTTTTAGTTGCAAATCTCTAGTGACCACAGTAGCGGTCCTAGGCTGTAGCCCCCAGCCCAGGATTACTTTACCATCCTGCAGCCAGCAATGACAGTGGTTCCTGTGTCCCTTCAGATATGAGGAAACTTTTTTCTTCTGCATTCTTTGGGCCTCCTGCACTACTATGAGCTCCTCTGCTGTCCATCGCTTCAGATACTGAGGCAGTGGTTTGACCATTTTGTGGCAACTGGAACAAACTTTTGTCCCTAACTTAATAACCTAATGGGTCATTCAGAACAGGACAGTGAACTCTTCAGTAGTTTACTCACTTGGTCAAAGATTAAATCTGGAATTTGACTAGTTCTGTTGATGGCATAAAGAGGTTCAATAAGGTGACAGTTAGGTAAAGATTATAAAACATACTATAAAGAGACAGTTCTCCACTGATTGATTCTGGAGAATCTTCGTTAGCTCTGACATCTACTGTGATCCCATCTTGCTGACCCTTTGACTGGTTTCAGTTTAGATGTTAACTTTCTAAACGTGTCATGTGTAATTTGAATGTTTAATTCACCTCACTCTCAGAGGATTATTGGATGTTGTTTAGTAATCACAGAACCACAGAATGGTTGAGGTTGGAAAGAACCTCTTTGGAGGTCGTCTGATTCAACTCTCTGCACAGTCAAGGTCACATAAAGCAGGTTGCCCAGGGTTATATCTATTTGTGTTTTAAATAACTCTACAGATAGGTGCTCCACAACTTCTCTGGGAAACCTGTTCCAATGTTTGACCACCCTCACAGTAAAAAAGTGTTTTGGGTTCAGCTGGAATTTCACATTTTTTAATTTATTCCCATTGCTTTATGTGGGCTCTGCTGAGAAGAGTCTGATTCCCTCTTCTTCATTCCCTCCCATCTGGTATTTATACATATTGATAGGATCTCCCTGAGACTTCTCTCTTTCACTTTGAATAGTCCCAGGTCTCCCAGCATGTCCTCACATGAAAGATGCTCTTGTCCCTTGGTCATCTTTGTGGCCTTGTGCTGGACTCTCTCCAGTAAGTCCATAACTTTCTTGTACTGGGGAGCCCAGAATTTGTAGAAAGGCTCAGTGGTCTCATTCAAGCAAACTGTGGACTGGTCACAATTTTACAGAAAAAAAAAAAGTGTAAGCTGAAGTAGCACAAATGGGTACCCTTATTGGCTGTTTTTTACATCAGTAGTGAGATGAATTAGAAGAGAGGTGGAAATATCCTCTTACCCCTACTTTTAGTCCTTCACTTCCAGTCAAGGTATGCAGTTTGACCCCCCACATACACCCAAGGGTACTTATTCTGTGGATAAATAAGGGCTTAAGTTTCCAGGGTTGTTAATCTGACACCATTCACAGCACTAAATTGATTTAAAATTCTAAAAACAATTATTCATACATTGTATGAGGCATTTTCATTGACTTTGCACCAGAGCCGCTTGTCCTTTGGATATGATAGTGTGTCAAAAGAATCATTACACTTTGATCATAATGTTTTATCAATGCTTTATGCAATGGAGATTTTTTTCTCTTTTAAATGATTAAAGTAGATACATTTTGTAAAGTAAACATTTACATTTCTAACAAAATATTTCAGCTTATAAGTTGTCAGTTTTAGAGAATCAAAGAAGAGAAATAAAATCTTTCAATATTCTATCTAACAATATCTTCATATCTATATGCACACCAGAATTATTTTTTGAACAGCTTTAGCTGACTTATGTTTATAATAACATATAATTTTTATGCAGGCTAACAATGTCTATGCCAAGTTTTAGCCTGATACAGATTAAAGCAGCTAAGGTATAAACCCCTGAAAAATGGGGTTTATAATGGAAATGGCAACTGACCCTTAACTGTAGCAGTGCTACCGGATGCTGCTATAATAAGCTTCCCTAGATGCCATGGTGTAAATGTATTAGCTGTACTAAGAGACCCACTGCTGGTATAATTATGTTAGGAACCAATAAGACAGCTCAGAAATCAATATGCTAAGACAGATAGAGTAAAGGACCATGGCCAGCAAACTGGGAATAGATTAGTCTGGCAGGTCCCTAGCTGAGCCATGAAGAAGGGGATATCTCTGCTGTTGTAAGAAAGCCATTAATTGTAAATTTTCCTGAACAAGGAACTTGAAGGGAGAGCTTAGACTGTTGTTCATACCACTCAGCGTAGGCTGCAACTATTATTGATCAACAGTTAAGCTTTTTATTCTTATTTCAAAAACCAACAGTGAAAAAAACATCTAAATGTGGAGGAAAAGGGTGCTTCTTTTCTTTTATTTCTTAAAGATATAGCCCTACCCATCCAACCCTAGGTTTTACTTTTTAATTTGGTTTAATCATTTTTGCAATAATGGGACACTAAAATTTTGCCGGGTTTCCTTTTCCAAAAACAGCTAGCCCTGTAATACTGCACTAATTATCTAGTCAATAAAATTCTACAAGTGCGATATGATTGATATGATGTAATAAAAATAGATACTGCTCTTAACAGCATTTTTAAAGAGTCCATTCAAATTAACCTGTGCCATTAAATGCTATCATGCTCTGTAATAATTAAAGCTATGACAATGAGAATTTTGCTGCTGCTAATTTTAACTAATTTCAGTTGATTTTTTTTCTGGCTTTTTTTCAATGTAAGAAAGTAATTTTCTTAATAAACAGAAACATAGTATATTTCAGTGACAGTTCTAGGAAAAAAAAATGAAAGAAATGGAAAGGAAACAAAGGACAACCTTTTGTGGTTACAGTACAGCACATCTGCTCATGTCCAATCAAACTTTCAAAAGCATAGTAGTAAACAAAAGCAGCCATCAAGATGGGACAAAGTCAGAGACATAAGTGGTTTGAATGAGTGTGCAATTTCTGCCCATATGACCATCCTGACACAATTGCTCTAATTTTCTTTCCAGAAATGACTGATAAAAGATTTAGGTAATTGCTATGGAGACAGACTTCCTTCCATCATGGGGTATCTTGAATAATACAGCCTCAGGGTCATAAGATGGAGTGTCAGTTTCTGCAGAGTCCTAAATTAATACTTGTCCCTGTTTCAGCTATACTTCCTGTACATCTAATGAAGTGAATGTAATTTATTTTGACAATGTATTGAAAATCACTTGATCAAATGACTATTCTGTAATGAACACAAAACACCATACAGCCTTGAAAACTATATGTAAAAAAAGACATAAATACATATCAATTTTTCAAAGCACATATTCCTCTCCTCCTTCAAATGTTGCATGTGTTCATCATAAGATAAAATAAAATAGTTTCTAAAAGCTCAGTGATTCATGTGATTGTTAAAAAAAGAGCTTTCTGTGATGCCTCAGTTCGACCTGTGTCCATTCAGCTTCTGACCTTGTCCCCTGTAATCAAAGTTAATTTATCTAGGTGATCTCTGTACTCCAAATTATTGAGTAGCACTCAGAAAGAAATTCAGAAAGCTCCCCCAAAAGCTAATGATTAGTGAGAAGTTTTAAAAGTACTGTGGATCAGCTCCAATGCAAACTAAAGTTCATGCATGAACAGTCCATTCTGAGGCAAATCTTACACAACCACCCACCAGTAAAATTTCATAGCTTCAGACAGTTTGTAGTCCACTATCTGGAGTGTTATGACACATTCAACAGTTAACGAAATCAGATGGGTGCAAATGAAAGACACCTACACAGCTGTCATATATTGCTCACAATCATAGAAGTTATCAAAAAGCCAAAATTTGTGCCATTCCTAATGACAAATATTTCTTCTGCAGGATTGTGAGTGTTTTATAACATTTTAATTTTAAAATATCTAAATTTTTTAAGGGCAAATACAATCTTTTTCAAACACACAGCTCGAAATAAAAATTATCATTTTCCCCACTCTTTTAGAGAAAATTTAGCTGTTTTCAAGACGTATCTTTTTAAAAATAATGCATCTGAAATGTACATGAAGCGACTGAAGATGTTTTGAAAGCTAAGTAGACCCATCATGAGCTTGCCAAGGCTGCCAATGTAAAGGCAAACAGCTGTACAATGGCAGCAGAGAAGCACTGTGTTGTGTTTAAATACAGTCAGGCAGAAGCCAGTGGATAATGCTCAGTAATGGGTTAATCAATACTTATTATGGTTTTATTGGTTCGCTAAAGAGAGAACAGAACCTAGTGAGCACAGTCGAAAAATCACTGCATCTGATCTAGATAACATCTTCTCTCCCTTAGGGATTTCCCTATTCAAGAATCCAATTTACCATGCCTGATTGACAAGGATTGGATCCTAGGGAATCACATAACTCTTTTTAGGACCCAATAAAATCCTAATGGATTTGTCTGACTGGTCAGGAGATTCAACTTTTACTAAACTGAGGGGCTTTGTTACAATTAGCCTGTATTCCACTTGCAGTTGAAAAACTAAGCTATTAGGAGTCATTGCTTTCTAAAATGCTGGACTCATGCTGAGTTGTGAATGCCAGATAGAGTTACCTTTCTTTGCAAAAGGAGACTGTTACAATGGATCACAATATTCAAAAAGCTTAATGTTAAATCACATTAAATTGGTGACCCTAATGATGAAAAATAGTATCTTTCAAGTTAAGGTCAATACTTTTGCATCTTATGCTATTAAAATGATACTCTACAGCAGATTTCAGCCCTTGAAATACATTTTCAAGAATAAATGCATTATTTAAGCTAGCATATTTAACACTTCTAAAAAAACAGAATAAACAGATGAAGGCATTGTACTCTAAATCCTTTGTGTCAATCTGTTAATCATTGTGGAAAACTATGCGCTAATGTTTCAATTTTGCTGATATTATCTTTTCTTTTTTTTTTTTTTATTCTTGTAGATATTTGTATGAATAAGAAGACTGGTTCAAGATTGAGTGTCTGCTTGTTTCACTTGAAGCCCTAGCCTGCCATGCAGTAGGGCATGTCAAAAGGGCATAAGCTTTGAGAACTAAAATGTTGTGGCAGCCTATTCCTAGCCTGGAAAATTAACAGGAAAGCCCTAGACTGGATTCCAAATATTGGGTATCACAGTCGTGGATTAATGATCTAACCTATACCAGACCATGCTTCGCCTGCATGTCTCAAGTCTAGTGATTCTTTTGTACCACAGTTGAAACAACTTATTCTTATTTTCTGAGCAACAAGTTTACATGGACAGAAACTGTCATGCCATCTGACTCTGCTACAAGGGTACATATTAATTTGTCTCCCATGTGAGAAAAATAGAAGTTATTTAATACATTGTTTTGTGATTAGAGTCATACAGGACTATTTGCAGAAATGCAGCAGCTGTTACTTTCTGCTCCTTTTACAGCATTTATGTAATGAAAAACTGTTGTATCACTTAATAGATGATCCTCATTTATGTTGTAGTTCTTGACTGGTTTAGAAATCAACATAAAGGAAGAAACAGCTATAAAAAAAACTAAAAGGAAGCAACAGGCACTAATTAAAGCAATACAAATATTGTTCTACAAATCTCTTCCTTTGGAAGGAATGAATGAAGAAATAACAGCAACAGTGCTTTTTGGATTTTCTTCCTTCCTATTCCTTCAAGTTGCTAGAGTTTGCCAGGAATAACAGCACAAATCTGGCAAACATTCAGTGATCTGCTTCAGACTAATGTCATATATACTCCAGATCCTTGTTATCTCCCAACAACACTGCAATATCTGGAGTAGGTAGTCTACAAAAAGACAAAAACATTAACTTGTATTATGCTTTACCGTGATGCTTTCCTCACTCAGTAGCATAAGGAAAAAAAGCTCCTCTGAGGTCTTGTTTGCAGCTGCCAATCGTCTTTCTTTAGAAATCCAACTGATCCTTCATCTTAGATGTCCTTAGACAGATTGAAATTTATTTCACTTAACTTCAACTAAAAGTGAGTCATTGAACAGAATTTAGGCATCTAAGCTACTTCTGCAGTCAATGGAGAAAGATGAGCATTTTTGGAAGGTTCTTAATCTCATACTATGGTAGGGACCACAAATGTCTCTTCGAAGTGCTTATATGGATGGAACTCAGATGACCGGCTAAGAGGAGAAATACAATTTTTAAATAGCTAAAATTGAACAAAGCACATGTCTCCCACAGCCATGAAGGTGTCTGACGGAGAGGGAATGAAACTAAAGAATTTTTAAATCCTCAAAAGATTTTAAATCTTTTTGATACACTGGAACTTTTTTTGAAGTACAGATATTTATACGGCTTGTCTCTCTCTCATAGTTACATATATCTAGACATCTAATAAAAATTCTCAAGGAATTTATTTAGAAAATGTTCCTCACCCACAGATCAGCTATTTTTCAGGTCATAGTGACTGACTTTATGGAAATTTAATGCTCAAGGAAAGTATATATTGGACAACACTGGAGCCTGAAGTCTTTTACTTATTTAAAGAAAAACAACAGTGTGGTTAATGGCAGGTCAGTTATCCCATATCATCTCCTTATCGTGCCTTGTTTTATGGTAGGTTTTCAATCCTTTATAGTGTGGAACATATTTTAATAGATTATTTAGAGTCTGCCTTACCTCTTCCAAATCACAGTCACATAGACCACTTTCCTTCTTTTTGACTGTCTGACAGTTCTCTAGTAACTAGACTAATCGTTTCCATGAAAATTTATGGTAGGAAAGTATGTAGGTCAAAATTTTCAAAAGTGAATATTGGCTTGGAATGCCCACCTTAATACACAGAAGTGACCTTCCTTTTTAGAGGAGAGGTAATCATTTTCTGAAAAATCATCTAATTTCTTACAGATTATAATGTGCGTGTAAGATATCTCCCGAGACCTGCAGAAATTATTTTTCAGTTTCAGAATTGAAACAAAACTGCGAATTTTAATGGATTTTCACTTCAATTTCAACTTTTAAAGTACTTCATTTGGTTCTCAAAAACCATATTGCAATGTAATAAGCAATATGACTATAATGTTATTTAAAGCAATTTCTCATTGAAAAATGTCTCTGGTGTCAACATTCCCAACCCTTTCAGTGTGAATTCAATAAAAAGAACACAAGGAGGTTCCAAACAAAATCCAAAGTTTTGAAGCTGGACTCCTAAAATATAGTTCAGAGTCTATGTAGATGCACATGGAGTACACTAAGTCTCCTGGATACCAAGTCTACTCCATAGTTCCAAAAATCAGTCTGATTTTCCTTGGTTTCCAAATATTGAGATCCATTAATTCGGACACTTAACCTTGAATTTCATTGCTTTCCTTAATAATAGCATTTCTTAACATTATTGAAATGCAGCTTTCTGTCTGTGACTATGAATTAATTACCTCTTTTCTTGTTTTCTGATATGAAGATGGGATGGATACGGACTACTGTGATTCTCAGGATGTCTATTTCAATTAGCATTTGAAAATTATTTCAAAGGCATCTAAAGTTTCATACATTTTTAAAATGTAAGTTTATTTATACACAGTTAAAATGGTTTTTATTTTGCCTTTCATCACCAGTTGAAATGGAAAATAGAAGTTCTAAACTTATTGGTCGCAAGCCAAATTGTAGCCATACACATACAATGTACATTACACACATAATTTTGTACATATATGTATGTTTTTCCTTTTTTTTTTTTGATATATACTTAACACAGTATAGGGTCTTGCTAACAGAAACAAAATAAATGCAGAAGACATTGTGCCTTATGAATTACCCTGCTGTGTTATTCTATTGATGATTTGTTTATTTTTGTTTGGTTTCTTTAATGACTGTTAGTACAAAGAGGCTATGGCCTTTTAAAACTGTTCCATACATTTTATTGCCTTTTACTTGAAGATTTCTTCCCACTTTGTTATAGTAATAAGTAAGTTCATTTAGCAGCAATTCAAACAAAAAAAAATCTTTTTTTTCTGCCTCTTAAACTTAAGCTGCCGTGTCTACTTTGGGTGTCTTTACCTGCCAAACAAATGGTATTAAGAAAAAATACATATCAATGTTGCAGAAAAGAAAGTTCCATTTTAGTCCTTTTTTCTCATGCCAAAGAACAGGTGCTTCAGAGACATCTAATTATAGCTGTAATTAAAGTTATTACCTTACCTGTTTATTCAAGGGCACAAGGACTTCTAATGGGAACAAATCAAGATATAAAGATTTGCTGTCAATTAGGCTTGAAGGCTTGAGGAGATAATGAAGGAGGTTTGGAGTTGGGTTTCAGTTCTGTACAATAACAAAAATAGTAATTCAGCACCTCTTACTTTTCCTGGAATCGTCCCAACAGTTCAGGAGAAGAAAGACAAGAAGATTACCTGGGTAACATGATCTTAAGGGTACCAGAGAATAAGAGCATTCTCCCATAGCCACATCTATGGCAGAGCCTGCCACCAATAGAAGATGGGACCGCTACAAATATAAGCCTGTCAACTTGAGAACAACAAATCTGTTCAGCTTCTTGTCACAGATCCTGTCAATATAGTGCAGATCGCAGAAGGACAGGTGAAATGTAACTCTGCTGTGGGCAGTGCGCTTGTGAGTCCTTGTCTTAGTAGAATGGCATGACATGACTCATGCTACTTTCACAGAGATGTAATTTAGGACTGACAGTACATTGAAAATACCCTTCTGCTACATGTTTTCTTAGACAGTGTCCCTCCATTAAAGTAAGGAAAGAGGAACTATGGCAACTATAGGGCAAGATAAGTGATTTACTGAGCTTCTATACTTGTTCTATAGTTAGTTCTATCATTTTGAACCTAGCAGGTTCAAAAAAGGTATGTCATACTGACTGGGAATATTCCTGTTGGATTGCTTATTGGCTTTAATATAACTGTGTACATGCACATAACACAAGATAGACAACTACAGTTTGTTTGTATATTACCAGCCAACTGAAAATATCAAATGTGCGTCACTTAATGAATTAGATTAGTCACACATTTTAAATATTTTGTTCTTACTGTCTGATTTCATTATGTATATTTTACAGCAAAGTACTAGGAATTTTGCTTGATAAGCTGGAAAGTAGTATATTTCAGTTATAGCCATTATATTTTGTTTCTTGGAGTCGTCAGTCTCAAATATTAATGAAAACACAGACCTTCTTCTAAAAAGCAACTGTGTATAAAAGGGAAAATTAGATGATGGAAGGAAATAGATTTTCTTTTTTGATCTGATAGGTGCAGGTCTGCAAAGAGAAAAAAACTTTAAATGGGATAACAGTCTCTCTTTTATTGTATGTGTCCCACAAATAAAGAAATAGGTTTTATATGCTAGCACAGTGGGAATTTACAGCAGCAGGTGTGTGGTACCTGGTGGTTAGAATCTGTTCACACCACAGTGAAACACCAGCATGTCATTGATTAGAGCTAGGACTAAAACATGGAATTTCTTTACTTTTGCAATAAGTCTGACTTTTTGTTCCAAGAAAAATTGGGAGATATGTCATAGTGTTATACGTAGGTGTTTCACAAGCTACACATTTATAATGCAGTTGAGGGGGATTGGTTTCACTGGCCAAGCCATCCCACAGTGCTAAGTTCCTATGACTTCCATTCCTATGCTTATTTTCCCAGCCTGTGGTGTCCCTTAAGAAGTCATCAGGAAATAAATGGGGTCTGGATGTTAATTTAAAGCCAGGACCTTGCAAACAGATCCATTCACACATGTCCCATTGATTTCATTAACTTTGCAAGATGCAGTATTCAGGCCCAAAGGGTTATGTTAATTCTGTGTAGGGACTTTGAGTAAGCTCTCCAAGATTAGGGGAGGTGTGAAATAGGTTTCTTCCTTCAATATGCTGAAGCTCTTCTGATGTTGTCTGGGTCACACTGAAGAAGATTAGAACCTCAGGGAAAATTTTAAGAAAGTGTTTTATTTACAGATAATTCTCCTTATCTTTTATTTATTTTCTCTTTTCCTGCCACTCTGCTCTTTTGTTAAAAGAAACATCAGCAAAACCACAGACTCTTTTGTAGCTTCCTACTGATTACTCCCAACCCAATGTCCTAATCCTCTATTTATTATATCACAAGTGGTTAGTATAGAAATTACTGAGGTTATAAGCAAGGTTATGATTTTAGTGGTGAAACAAGTAGTAGAAAAAAATGGGCATTAAGTAAATATGTAACCCTTCTGGGATTTATAATTTGTTCATCAACCAGTAATTTCTCCTTTTAAAGTCAAGAGGTTTCATATAGATACAGTCAAACTTGCAACATTGACTCCAGGACAAACACTGTCCCAAAGTCTTCCAATGGAATCAGTGGTTTTTATTCCAATTTCTATAGCAACAAAAACCCAGATCTTCTGAAGTGGCAAAGAAATGTCAGTGGACTTTTCCTATTATTCAAAATTCAAAGACTTCGCCACTGTGAGGGGAGGTAGCAAGGAGTTATTAAGGGAAGCCCTGAAAATTGGTAAACCTATAGACAACTAAGTACAAACTTTTAGGATCTCCTGCAGGTGCCCAGCAGCTTCAGCTGAGCTTTCTTGGCGTACATTGTACCGTGATGTCAGCACAGAGGGAGATGCAGGCTGAAGCAAAGGCACAGCTGGAGAGTTTTATATTCTTCTAGAGTCAGAAAAAGTAGGCTTTCCATAACATTTACTTTCTTACTATGACTAATTTAGATTAGAATTTCCTCCAGGCAGGGATCTATCACTGTTTATTTTACAGTGAGATCTTCCACATACCGTAAGGCTCCAACATTCTCAAAGCAGGAGTAGAAAACAGAATACATATGACATTTCAGGAAGAATCACTTCTGAATACCTTATCTTTCTGTTGTTAAGTTACTGAGTCAAAAATCTCCCTCTGAAGGTAATAACAGACACTTGCATGAGTAATGATCAAACCTAGACTATCTACTAGGGCCATGTATAGCTCATCTTTTTTTTTTTTTTTAAGGAGGTTCTTCTTTCCCTCTCAAATATATCTGGCTCACTATATTTTTCTTTTTTGTATCCTATATTATTCCTTTTTGCATATGTACAACAAACCTCAGTATACTCCTAGTAATCATCTGAAAGCATTTTAAAAATCCTTTGCCTTGCACAGCATCAATCTTGTGACAAAGAACATAGTACTGCTGTTAATGACAAAGTTAGTGAAAATAAATACATATGCTCCCTAAATTTTCTCATTTTGCTTGAAGTCCTCTTTCCAAGGTGATTTTGTTTGTTCAATAACAGTCTTCTCAGACAAACTTGCCTTCATTTGTTTATTGACATGAATGAATGCCAGTCTTTCTAGAGAAAATCCCTCTTTGTGAAAAAAATGAATTATTGTCACCATATGCCTCCTTGATGACACCTATTCCCACTTAAGTGCCACAAAAAGACAGTGGAGGATAGCAAGACATGAAGTCCAGGGGCACTCACAGCAGACATCATGACGAATTATGTAACATCAAGCACCTGGGAAACCCATGATTATTGTTTGGAGTGTCAAAATATCTGCAGACTGTAACAGGAAAGTGCTGTCTGCTTTCTCACTTTGTTTTTTAAGTATTCCATGCACTCTTTGAAGGCAGTCCCATGACAGCAGACAACAAACTGAACTTCAAAGAAATAATGGATTCTGACATAGTGCATGATATTTTTCACTTTCCTTGAATTTTCACTCTCCAGTTTTACACTTTCCTGGAGCAAGAGGTAATCTGCCAAAAGGGCCAACTTGAACTGGTCAACATTTGGGTCTCTGATTCCCTTTCATGTTGCAGAACTGAAAGCTATAGATATTATGTTCTTTTTCACTTTAAAAATGCTCTTGATTTGTGCAAGCAAAAGTACAAGGGATAAATAAAGAGTGCCTTTCCCATATGCTTCTCTTTCTAATCTGCTTGTAGATGAGAGACCATTTTTATTACCATCATGATCTAGAATCTTTTTTCCTTAGTGACCCTAATTTTCTTTTTCTATTAAACAAACAAAAATATGCTGACCACAAGAAACAGTGCATTTTAAATAAATATAGGCATTCAGATCATTGCTGGCCATCCATAGAAATGTCACAGTTGTTCCTACATGGACTAAACCTTATGAGGTTCTAAACACTGTATCTCCTTTGGCCTCACATTGCAAAGGCAGCTCTCTAGGAAATGTAGGCCATTATATCATATTCTTCTACTGAAGTAGATCAGGGATTAAAGATCAATATAAGCAGCTTTGATGCTTCAAAGTCATTTGCCTAAACACATACTATAGATACAGGACAAGAATGGAGTTTGTCATACACACCTCTCTCCTAGAGAGAAGCTTAAAGTGCTCTCTTACACAGTGCAATTTACCCTGAGTGCAGATTGCATTACAAAAGGGTGACTGGCCTCTACAAGGCAGCTATTCCCACTCCTTTGCAGATGCATGGGGAGTGAGTAATGTCTGGCTATGACCCTTGCCCCGACATACTGACCAGCACAGCCTGGCTGGTGCAGAGAGAAGAAATCATCTGTACCAGGTAAAAGGCTAATGCAGTTTATTTTCTTCCTGGAGCAAGGGGTAATCAGGGACTATATTGTGACGCTCTAAGCTATGGTTCAGTCCCTGGTCTCCGGAGACAGACAGAGAACAAGTGCTAGGGATAATTCAGCAGTGTGCCCCATGGAAACAAGATGTTAAATACAGAACAGAACATTATATTCTAAGGACTGGAAGAACTACCAAAAAATTTGCAGACAACATGTGCTAAATGGTGCAGTCTATTTTCTTTTGGGTGACTCTTTCCCCTTTGTACCTATAGAATGCTCTGCCTTGCCCATGTTCCTGCATTGTCCCAGACTATTATCACAGACACTCTGATCATTTCTACAACTGCATTGATTGTAACTTTCAGTAATTATTTTTTTAATTAAATCTTCCAAATTTTCCCACAAAAAATAAAAGATAGGCCCAGGTTTAACCATTTTAAATACATTTCTTTCATCTCATTCCTAATGAGTTATGGAGTTCTTGTACTGGAAAAAATTACCTACCGTAACCTTCAGTTAGAGCCAAAGGCTTTGGTTAACAGGGCTCAATCTGTTTATGAATAATTACAGGACTGGGGTTCGATGTTATTTAGAATTTTAAACAATATGTTTTTCCAGGTTTTTATCTCTCTAAAAGATATTTTTGTTTATGCTGCTATTTCAAATTGTATAACAAAATTCTTGCAAATACTGATTTTCAGCCATCAGTATGTATGAACTAATTAACTGGGGTCCCCCATGTTGTGGGACCAAGAATGGTCACTGAAAGTTTTTCTGGAGTGATATCTTGGACAAGAGATACATATCTCAATTTATAGATCTGACGGTATCCTCCTGCAAATGTTCCTGAGTGCAAATTATTATTCACTAAACTTGTCCTTGTTCATTTAATGAGAACGCTTGGAGGAGCGTAGATTACTTGTATGATAAACATATTGCAAGATCTGGCCAATATACATGAGGCAATATTATATCAAACAGTGGAGATTCTGTGTGAGATAGGCATATCTCTGTTCCCTTCAGGGTAATGATCATTCCAGGGTGTGTCTAATGCACCCCAGTACTTCTATTTTTTGCACTCTGAAAAAGTATAGGGAGATTTAGTAAGTGTGCAGTACCAGGCCTGCTTTTACTCTTGTTGATTAGGGATCAGGCAGACAGTTTCCTTCTCTGACATCATTTTATTGCAGTTTTTAAACAGACACTTCACACTTTGTGTGAACACCAACCATAATTTCTGTCACGATTCATTAAGATTCAACAAACCCTCCTAAGGCTACTGACGAAACTTCAGCAGTTAATATTCAAAACATGAAAATCTAGGCTTGGATTCTAATTTGCTACTGATGCAATATTAAAGCAGTATATGTATAAAATATTAATACTGTATTTGTTCTGAATTTATTTTATTTAATTTTTTACACAAAGATAAAACCCTTGCAGCCTTAAAACAACATGTCTCATTTTCAAGGATGTCCTGGGGGGCAAACAGACAAGGAATATAACACAGCTTGGTAACCCGAACAATAGTGTGGTAGAGGAACTGTGCTGAAAGATATACTTTTTCATGAGCAATAAGGGTTTTGCTGATAAAAATAAAAATGTTGTCTTATCTGTTTGACCAGTTGATAGGATATAATTTCTAATACTACACCCTTGAACCCATCCATAGAAGAAGAAGCCTGGAGAAAACTTGAAGATAAGGTCTTTCACTTATTCCATCAGTATCAAGAAAAACTCAGACTTACTTCTCCGATAGAGCCTTCCTTTTCAATAATCAGAGTAAGTCACACATAAGAAGTTCCGTGCATGTTAATTGTTCTGATCAGGAAAGAAATTTTCTAGTAATTCTGGCTTCATCTGCAACGGTGTCCAAGGCTGAAGGTTTAAAACTTAAAAATCCAAAGTCTTATACTCAGAATTAGATTAATTAACAGTGTATTAATCAGATTAAGTGTATTAATTAACAGAGTATTAATTAGATTAAGTAACAGTGTAGTAATTAATTTTCAGAAAATTCTAAGTGCTTGTAAGTATCATTTTTTAATTTTCTCCTCACAAGTATGAAGATAGGATACACTGTGTCATATTTGATTTTTGGGCACTGCCTGCTCAACATTCATCATACCCAGTCCCACTGAATTCTGACATTTAGTTAGATTTGGAGAGAAATAGAAAGAAAATTTTTGTCTGTGTGTCTGCGTCTAGTGTTAAGCTACACTCAGGAGCTGCAATCAGTGAAGTTTTAAACTATCAATCAGTGCAGTGAGGTCCTGAAACAGTAGTGGTGACAAAAGTAATGAACTGCATTTTAAATGGAGTTTAATAAGGTTATGGAAAAGATTATATGATGTGGCTTCCGGGAATATCAGAGGCCTGAAATTGATGATCTCAGCGATCCCTTCCAGACCTGTGTTCCTAATTTTGAAAGGCTTTTTACCTTTAGTATTTGAGTTGCTAAGCTGTGTAAAAATCCTAATACTACTTCATTTTCTTAAATTGTTTCTTTTCTTCAGTCACGGGACTACATTCTAATTTGTAAACACATCACCATAATGCAGGTTATATAACAACACAGTTATAGAAGGCACGTTTATAATGCATGAAACAAGGGCTCTGATCTGCTCATATTCCAAACTAAACATGATAAAACACACCTAGCAAACTACTTAGAGTACGAGGACTCAAGTTCCGCACAAAATTTTCAAACTGACAGAGTAACAAAAAATCAAATGTGTCAAAGATACCATTCATCATTTTGCAAATCAGTTCAGGAATTATCTTACAAATTGCTACCTGTCTGTCAGTTGCTGAGGTATCCAAGAGATAACGTTAACATTTTGAATGTTCTAAGCAAATTTTCTTCCATTTACAGTGCAAATAATTAGATGGTTTGTTTGAAATTCTTTAGGATATGGAGGAGTCTTGAGCTTTCTACCTTCAGGATTATTTCTTTCTCATTGCAGCTAAAGGTTACTCTTAGTTTCTCCTATATTTGTACCTTTTTTTAGAGAGAGAGAGCAGCCAATGGAAACACTTCTGTAAGTGGCAGATTTCATGTCTTGCTTTGCCTCAAAGCTGCCTTCATGGAGAAAAATAGGGACTTTCAGGAGGATTGTCTGACAGACTCTGAATATGCATCATCTACTTGGACATGCTAAGTCTGAGTCATAAGCAAGGGAAAAAAAAAGCAAGGAAATAGGTCTGGACCTTACTGGAGACCAGTCATCTCAAGATTGCTATTATAAGGAAGTAAAGAATGAGCAAGGAATAAAATAATAGGGAAGTTTAAACATCAGGATGCATGGGTTTAACAAAAATGCTGTCCTGTGTAAGCAGAGTTGGATCTTGCATAGGAAATAAAACAAAAAAAATGAACAGCTATTTAGCCATTTGAATTACAAGTGAACAAAAGAGAGTAGTGGTACTGAAATTATACTGAAAAAAAAAAACCTAAATTTGTCCCACAAACTAAATTAACATCTTGCTTCAGTTTTCAATGGGTGTGTCAGTGCTGAATGTGAAAAAGATGACAGGATCACTAGTGAATCAAGAAAACACGAAAGAAAATTCAAGCACCTGAAGCAGAAGCAAAGCTCTACCAGTTTAATGAACTAAAATCAAATCAGATTGCATGATGTCGTTGTAGAAAACTGAAAGAGCTACCACATGAAATTGCAAGATCTTGTATTAATTCTTTTAGATAAATCTATCCAGTCACAACTCTACAATTTTAATGCAAAATACAAAAATGTAATTTTCTAATTTGAGAAAGCACAACGAAAATAGACAAGGCATTGTTATAGAGTCCCCTTAATTTGATTTCTGTTTTATGCAAGGCATTAAAATGAAATGCACAAAGGGAAGGTAGTTAAACAGCAAGAATTATAACTACAGAGCTCCTCACAGAACTCACACCACTATGTGGTTGTGTATCACTGTTGTATTTGGAAGCCATAACTCATTCACATGGAATTAATCTAAGTGGTGGTGGTGGGTTAACCTTGGCTGGCTGCCAGATGCCTACCCAGCTGCTCTCTCACTCCCCCTCCTCAACAGGACAGGTGGGAGAAAATAAGATGGAAAGGCTCATGGGTCAAGATAAAGACAGGAAGATCAGTTACCAATTACGTCATGGTCAAAACACAGCTGATATGGGGAAAATTAATCTAATTTATTACTAACTAAAAATAGAGTTGGGTGTAGGGGAACAAAGACAAAACTAAAAATGCCTTCCACATCCCACCCTCATCTTCCTAAGCTCAACTTCACTAATCATTCCCAACTCTTCTACCACCTCCCCCCACAATGTTGGATGTTGCATGTTTAGTGGTCATCATTAAACCACCTGTATTCCTCACTGAAGAGAACCTGACTACCTCATGTTATTTTGCAGTGTCCCACATTTATAATAGTAAATATCTAAAGACAGAGAAAAGAAGTCAAATTTGGCATTGCGGTAAATATTGCTACTTTTTAAATGTCAATATTGTTGCCATTTTGTTGTTTGTTTTGTTGCTGTTTAAGATAAACTCTTCTTGTTGCAATTATATAATTTTTCAACTATTTCCTTCCTTTACTGCTCAATGCCTTATTTTGTTAAGCCTTGCATGAAAGGCTGCAAAACTCTGTGAATGGGGACTTTGTGTTTCCAGATCTTTGTGAAACACATTACATACCTCAAGCATTGTACAAAGATAATAAACTGCCCTAGCTAAAAATAGTAAGATCCCAGAGAACAGTTTTAATCTTCTAAAACATCTAACAAGAAATGAAAGATTTGTTCACCACTCAAATATAAAAAAGTACCTTTATATTTAAAGCCAGAGGTTGTAAGTATGTTTGAAAACTGAAAACAAATATCACATTTCTTTATTAAATTGTCCTGACTGATAATAATAGTAAATAATTTTTGAGTTATCTGAGAAGAAATAATAGAAGTGAGTTTATAACAAACACTTGAGAACTGCTGAGGCTGTATTTTAAACACTGATAAGTACTGTACTGGATTAGTATGAGCCTTAGAAAAATGTATTCATACAGAGGAAAAATTGTTAAATTGTTTATTACATCATTGGCTTTTTGTTTCAGTAACCTTTCTTTCTATTCTGGTGTGGGTGTACACAATTTTTGTCGGCATGGTTTAGAAGGCTAACCATTGGCTATGAAAAAGCTCAATAAATCAATAGCAATTTTTATGATAACAAGAAGCGGGACACTGTGGAATGGCAGTTGTAACATTATGCATGAGTAGAGCCATGACTTGTTTGGGTCTATTAAGCTAGTATTTATCTATGATCACATAGGGAATTTAGTCATAGAGATGGAAGCTGGCAATTATGATCTAATAATCAACTTACTATTCCATAAAGATATAATAAAGGTAAAAAGAATCAATCTATATCTTTGCACAGTTACAAATAGCTCTAGAAACAATACTGATGTGTCTTTTTCATTTGTCTCGTAAAAAATGAAACTTTATAATATAGATCAATGTGTAGTAATAGGGAAGTGGTACGAGAATACGGAGCAAGCTCAGTACTCCTGAAACATGTTAAACTGAAATCCAGGTAGAATGAAGGCATGTTTTTCAAGGAATAGTTAGTTTATACTTCTCTTTAGAGACCTATCAACCTCCTCTGAAGACACCTCCTATGATTAGGAAAGGATAGGTCATCCTCCAGGACAGTTCTGGGTATTCTTGAGGTTGCCTTTTGAACTGCTGAAAACATTTGAGAGAGATCTGTTGTTTATGAACAAGACCATGTATACCAAATCACTACATGGATGCTACCCAACACTCCACATATGTGTGGGAATACTTTTCCATTGTTGCATTAAAGTGTCTTAATGAATCCGTTCCACTCGAATCCTGGTCAAAGTAATATGAACTGTTCAGTTGTCTCTTCTTGGGCTAAGGAACGCAAAATTGTTTTGCTTCTACTGTAAAAAGGTTTGCTAGTAAAAGTAGACAATTATGTACCAGAGATGAACTGTTTTGCTGTAATTTGTCTTTTGATATGTGTGAAGTAAATTGATAGCTCTTTAAGTACCAAAGAGAAAGTTTTGGGATAAATGTAAACCTTTATCTGACTCAGACTTTTTAATAATTACTATTGTGCATTACCATTCATTAAAGTAATATCAATGAAAAACACAATGAAACGTTTCTTCCAGAAGATTGATCTTAAAATTCTGCAAAACCTATGCATGTATCTAGCTTTAAAAATATTTACAAAATCACAAAGGCTGAATGTGTAACTGCTGTTCACAAAATCCCAGAATACTACAAATAGGTTCCATTCAATGAAACTTAGGAGATAACTCTAAACAGATAGAAAAAAATGGGGTTTTTGCACGACAAGTAGTAAACTTCAGAACCTCCTGTCACAGGTGGTCATGGTGGCAGAGAGATCCAGCACAGGCAAAAAGAGATTAAACAAATGCATGGACAACAGATCTGTGAGAAGGTAGTAAGATACTGACTAGATATATACAACTAATGTAGCAACTGTGGATGCTGGAAAACTCTGAGGGAAATGCACTGCAGAGAGCAACAGGGTTTGTGCTCTCTACCTAAACAGGCCCTGTGTTGCCGCCACTGGAAGTTAATACTTACTAAATTAATTCCATAAATTTTAATTTTGAATTATGTTTCTGGACAAAGGTCATTATTTATGAAAAATGTAATCATCAAGAAAAGGAAGAAAATTTCTGCATTTCCTCCTTTCCCCTATTTTTCACATGATCTAAGGTTAATTCTTTTGCATCTTCGTCTCATTTTAGAGTAAGTTTTCAGGAGTTACCCGTCACCTGCTAAGATCTGCAGTATCACAAGGCAATTTGGAGGACAAAGACAAAGATATTGTCGAAGACTTTTTTATACATACAAACAAACTAGCAAAAGAAAATTTTAAGACTTGAAAAGATTTCACGTGAAAAGTAAGGAGTAGAAAGTAGAGCTGGGACCATAATGTCATTTCAGTAGCATATTACAGTACTATCATTACTTTCCACCCACAATTAGACTCTTTTTTCCCCTACTGGATATAACCAGCCTTGTGGTTGCACTGTCTAGTAAGGTGGGGAGAAACCTGCCACACATAAAAAACTCTGTACCCAACTTGTTATTTAACATCTTTCTATACCTTCCTAGAGTGACCTTAGTTCGGTGCGAATTAAGGGGCAGGCTGGCAGGGGTGATACTGTTGTGGGTGTCTATTACAGGCCACCGGATCAGGATGAGGAGGGTGATGAGGCCTTCTACAGGCAGCTGAGAGCAGTCTCGCAATTACAGGGCCTGGTTGTTGTGGGGGATTTCAACTACCCTGATATTTGCTGGGAGGCCTACTCAGCCAGCCATCCCCAGTCCAGGAGGTTCCTCCAGTGCATTGATGATAACTTTCTGATGCAAATGGAGGATGAGCAAACTAGGAGAGGAGCGCTGCTGGATCTGATCCTCACTAACAAGGAGGGTCTGGTTGAAGAGGTGAAGGTTGAGGGCAGCCTTGGTTGTAGTGACCATGAGATGGTAGAGTTCAGGATCTCATGTGGCAGGAACAGAATAGCTAGCAGAATCACAACCCTGGACTTCAGGAGGGCCAACTTTGGCCTTTTCAAGCAATTGCTAGGGGAAATCCCATGGGACAGGGTACTAGAAGGTAAGGGGGCCCAAGATAGTTGGTTAGCATTCAAGGACTGCTTCTTCCGAGCTCAAGATCAGAGCATCCCAACAGGTAGGAAGTCAAGAAAGGGTACCAGGAGACCTGCATGGTTAAACAGGGAACTGCTGGGCAAACTCAAGAGGAAGAAGAGGGTGTACAGATCGTGGAAGGAGGGGCTGGCCACTTGGGAGGAATATAAGTCTATTGTCAGAGGATGTAGGGAGGCAACTAGGAAAGCTAAGGCCTCCATGGAATTAAACCTTGCAAGAGAGGTCAAGGACAACAGAAAGGGCTTCTTCAAATACATTGCAGGTAAAGCCAACACTAGAGGCAATGTAGGCCCACTGATGAATGAGGTGGGTGCCCTGGAGACAGAGGATAAAAAGAAGGCGGAGTTACTGAATGCCTTCTTTGCCTCTGTCTATACTGTTGGAGGCTGTCCTGAGGAGCCCCGGACCCCTGAGGCCTCAGAAGAAGTCAGGATAGAGGAGGAATCTGTCTTGGTAGATGAGGGCTGGGTCAGGGACCAATTAAGCAATCTGGACGTCCATAAATCCATGGGCCCTGATGGGATGCACCCGCGGGTGCTAAGGGAGCTGGCAGAAGTCATTGCTAGGCCACTCTCCATCATCTTTGCTAAGTCGTGGGCAACGGGAGAGGTGCCTGAGGACTGGAGGAAAGCGAATGTCACTCCAGTCTTCAAAAAGGGCAGGAAGGAGGACCCGGGTAACTATAGACCGGTCAGCCTCACCTCCATCCCCAGAAAGGTGATGGAACAACTTGTCCTTGGTGCTGTCTCTAGGCACATCAAGGATAGGGGGATCATTAGGGGCACTCAGCATGGCTTCACCAACGGGAAGTCTTGCTCAACCAACTTGATAGCCTTTTATGAGGATGTTACCCGGTGGATAGATGATGGTAAAGCTGTGGATGTGGTCTATCTCGATTTCAGTAAAGCGTTTGACACGGTCTCCCACAGCATCCTCGCAGCTCAACTGAGGAAGTGTGGTCTGGATGATCGGGTAGTGAGGTGGATTGTGAACTGGCTGAAGGAAAGAAGCCAGAGAGTAGTGGTCAGCGGGACAGAGTCCAGTTGGAGGTCTGTGTCTAGCGGAGTTCCGCAAGGGTCGGTTCTGGGACCAGTTCTATTCAATATATTCATTAATGACTTGGATGAGGGATTAGAGTGCACTGTCAGCAAGTTCGCTGATGACACAAAACTGGGAGGAGTGGCTGACACACCGGAAGGCTGCGCAGCCATTCAGAGAGACCTGGACAGGCTGGAGAGTTGGGCGGGGCGAAATTTAATGAAATATAACAAGGGCAAGTGTAGAGTCCTGCATCTGGGCAAGAACAACCCCATGTACCAGTACAAGTTGGGGACAGACCTGTTGGAGAGCAGCGTAGGGGAAAGGGACCTGGGGGTCCTAGTGGACAACAGGATGACCATGAGCCAGCAGTGTGCCCTTGTGGCCAAGAAGGCCAATGGCATCCTGGGGTGTATTAGAAGGGGTGTGGTCAGCAGGTCGAGAGAGGTTCTCCTCCCCCTCTACTCTGCCCTGATGAGGCCGCATCTGGAATATTGTGTCCAGTTCTGGGCCCCTCAGTTCAAGAAGGACAGGGAACTGCTAGAAAGAGTCCAGCGCAGAGCCACGAAGATGATTAAGGGAGTGGAACATCTCCCTTATGAGGAGAGGCTGAGGGAGCTGGGTCTCTTTAGCTTAGAGAAGAGGAGACTGAGGGGTGACCTCACTAATGTTTATAAATATGGAAAGGGCAAGTGTCATGAGGATGGAGCCAGGCTCTTCTCAGTGACATCCCTTGACAGGACAAGGGGCAATAGGTGCAAGCTGGAGCACAGGAGGTTCCACATAAATATGAGGAAAAACTTCTTTACGGTGAGGGTGACTGAACACTGGAACAGGCTGCCCAGAGAGGTTGTGGAGTCTCCTTCTCTGGAGACATTCAGAACCCGCCTGGACGCGTTCCTGTGTGATATGGTCTAGGCAATCCTGCCCCGGCAGGGGGATTGGACTAGATGATCTTTCGAGGTCCCTTCCAATCCCTAACATTCTGTAGTTCTCTGCTTCTTTTGTGTGTGCACTGAAAGTCATAAGGCCTAATCATACTCCAGTGGCACATAAAGCATCCTCAATTTTCTTTGCAGGCTGTTTAGATTGAGAATGTGTACAAATGTTTGCAAAGCTTTTTGCACCAAGATCATCAAGGAAAAGATTGGCCCAGCACTAATTTCTGGAGAACTCCTTTCAGCACTATACCCTTCCTTTTAGAGAGTTCATCTTCTATTTGCTTGTTTTCTAACCACCTATTTCCACCTTACAACTCCTGTACTAACTCCCATCCTTACCATCTTAATGAATAATTTTGAAAGTGGCACTGTACCAAAAGCTATTCTGAAGTCATAACAGATTAGATCTACTGCATTTCCCTTGTCTGGAGAATCAGTTATCTTATCAAGAAAGCTATTGGGTTAGTCTGGCATGATCTGCCTTTGGTGAACCCAAGATGCATTTTATCCCATTTTGCATCTACTTCCTTTCCTAGTTATTAATGGAAAGTTACATTGGACATGATGTGCACTTCAATTAGTTTCATAGTTAACTGTCTCACACCTTGAAGTACACCTAAGAATACGTCCACTAATAGTATAAATACACAGTGCATTTCTTTGACTATAATAAAGTAGATCTTGAATATGGCAGACTGCTTGTGACTCATTACTTTCATTTACACAATACGATGCTAAGTTACTGAAGAAATATGAAGCCTTAACACTATTGTGAAATAGAAAAATATACGTGAATTTGAAATAAAATACTTCACTGTGTTAATGAGAGGCTGCTTGCTTGTGCATGTAAAGACCTCAAATAAAGAATGAAATTGCTCATGGTTAACCTGATTATGTCTTTTCCCTGTTTTGAAGTGCTTACTCATGCTTACTGCAACACTCTTTAATCAAAAAAAACTATATAGAAAAGTTTGTTTGTTTCTTTCAAATGGTTTTTTCATGATTGGTGATTCAGGTACTAAAGCATAGTTGCCTCATTGCATTTTAGACTTCCTAGGGTATCCTGGCTGGTCTCTATCATCTGTTCCAAAATGTGCAGAGGCCCATAGGTCTCATGTCATATCTACTAGCTTGTGTGCATGCCCTCAGTGCCACAGTGAGCTTTTATGTTTAGCTACCAGAATCATTCCAGAAACATGGCACATTCCAAATAAATTATAAAGAGAAAAAGATTATAATTAATACAATGTAGTCACACATACTGCTAATACTTAGTATACAAACCCTTAGAACAGACATTATTACAGGTCAAGTAATGGAAATTGACATATAAATTGTTTGGTTTTTGCTGTAAGATCTCATATGAATTTTTAACATACTCTTAAAGAAGGTACTGAGAACCTCTGATCTATTTGCAATGGGTAACACAGTGCCAACTGACAGTATAGTTATTATGTTATCACCCTGACAAAAAAAAACAACAAGAAATTTTTTAGAAGGCAAATATGAAATAAAATAAAAATTCTTCAAATCCTGTCAGACTTGAAAAGCAAAGGACCTCCATTTGGGAAAAGCTGTATGCCACGTTTGAATGATTCATTTTTGAAAGCCATCCATGTCAATCACAATTGCCATTATAGGGTACAGAGTAGAAGACATTGTAATTAAGAATAAGAGCTGTGGTAGCTGCATACTGGATAGTTTTGGAAGAGAATGTACATTTAATTTTATGTTTGTACTTTTTCCCTGTATTATATGCAATATTTAAGTGCCCATTTTAAATAGCATTATTTTTCTGAACAGAAGTCTTACCGTTTTACATCATGAGCCAAATATTCAGATGCTCTGAATACATCTAACTTTCCTAAAATCAGGGGAGCTGGATTCATCTTAAAAGTCCCATCTTTTGTGTGGAAACAAACAAACAAGAACTGCCTTTTTTTCCCAGTCTCTTTTATTTATATTTGCAATATAATTAAATAATTGCAAATAAGCTGTTCCATAATAAATTTGAAACTGGTTAGTTATATCCATGATACTATAACGTTTCGAATCCTTTTTTATACCCTTCTTCCCTTCCCTTCCCTTCCCTTCCCTTCCCTTCCCTTCCCTTCCCTTCCCTTCCCTTCCCTTCCCTTCCCTTCCCTTCCCTTCCCTTCCCTTCCCTTCCCTTCCCTTCCCTTCCCACAGTCATTTCAAAAAGAGAGAATGTGCTTACTTGCAAGTAAGTAGTAAGAAACTAGATTTAATATATTATTCTCTAATGTTTCTGTACCTGATTTTCCTGATGCCTTTTACTGTAGAGTCCTTTGAATTAATGTCAAAGAAAATTGCACAAAGTCAGTGTCCTCTAAAACTTAGCAAAGGTAGGAGAGACACCATGTGTGGCCTGCTAAATTATCTTGCTCATGATCTTAGTAGTCCTGATTCTAAGAAAAGAGCATTAGACCATTACAGAAATGGGTCAATATCGAAAACTGCATGCTTATGTGTGTGTGTATATATATATATAAAATTATGTACTTGTGTATGCATAGCATATACAGCTACACTATGATTGGAAACAGTCACTTCTGTTGTGATAAGAGATAGGTCTCCTTTGTATTTCTCTCAGTATAGTAAAACTGCGAGTTTAGACCTGGCAAATAGAAGCACAAAATAGATCATATTGGCTGGGGTAATTTTCTTATTTAGATTCCACTTTTTGTACAGGAAGAAACTGAACTGTCCAGTAATACCTGAGATCTTCACTTCTTGCATCTTGAAGAATACAATGTTAGAATATTCAAAGTAGATAATAAGTAGCTTTTATAACAGTGATTCATAAAAATATTCTGATGGGTTAAGATACTATAAGAATGATTAAAAATGATTAATAACCTAACAGAAAAGACTTACATTTTAAAAATCAACAAAAACTCTTAAGACATAGTTTTCATTGTTCCATTCTTTTTAGTCTGTTTATTTAGGCTATGAGTCCATGGAATCTTACAGTAATATTTAATTTTGTATGAATAGGCCTACTCTTTCCACATGAGAGTATTCCTATGCATAAAAATAAGCATGTACTTAATAGCACTGACTGCTGAATAGGAATGACTAGTTGTGATGGATGATGAAGTTAATGCACCCACAAAAATCTCTAGCACAAGTTAAGTGTTTATTTAAGTTGGGTCTAGTTAGTGTGTTGCAGTGGGGAGGACAGACTGAACAGCAAGCACTGCTGAAATGGTAGAACCAGTAGTTCAGTATGGATTTAGCTATTTGAGATACAACAATATACTACGGAATCATAGGTTCATGGGATATTTCAGGTTGGAAGGGACCTCCAGAAGTAGCTAGTCCACCCTTTTGCTCAAAGCAGGGTCAGTTGTGAGATAAGATCAAGTTGCTTATGTCTTTATCCAGTCAGGTCTAAACCTCCAAGGATGGAGACTACCCAAATCAGTTGCAGTGCTTGACTGTACTCATGAGGAAGAAGTTTTCCTTATGTCCAGTCTGAACTTCCCTTGTTTCTGTTTATGCTGGTTGTCTCTTGTCCTCCTAGTATGCAGCACAATAAATAGTCTAGCATTGTGTTCCTCACTGCTGACATACTTGTGGTCCTCCTGAGGTCACTCTATACAGCTAAAGTGTTTTTTTTTTTCTCTCTTTCTGTAGTTTCACTCAAGGTAAGTTCAGTCTGAGTAATTCAAACACACTATCTCAAGTCAAGTGAGGTGATGAAGAGAAATCCTATGCTGATTTTACTCTTTATCATTCAAGGTAAGCCTACATGGTACAATGGGGAGATTGTTGTATAGACGTATGACCTAACTTGAAATGATCCAAGATACTGGAAGCTGTGTTAGTTGTAACGTCAGCCTTAGAAGTTTAGCTCATGTACTGGATTTGCTGAGAACTTGCCTTTTGTGAAAGGAAGAAACTGGAAAGGTTTAAAGTTCATCACTTTGTGTTCATTTTATATATATTGGAACAGCTTATTCAGATTTCCCAAAATACTAGCCCTTGTTATCTTGCAGAAAGCAATCTGCCTTTCCCTTTTTTGTTTGTTTGTTTGATTGTTTTACTATTCTTATGTTTATTACCTTATTAATATGATACTTTGGGCTTTTCTGTGAACTTTTGTCCAAAAATCAATCATTTGTTCATAGTGCAAAGACTGAAGAATATCTGGTGTCTCTGTCTTAAGTGTTTCTTTCATTATCATCCTAAGGAGCAATGCAGATTCCAGGACATAGGTTGCCTAGTTTGACCTTGAGTAATAGTGTCAGGAGGAACGGAGTGTTTTTCTCCCTCTGGAATGTAGTTAAATGTAAAGTTCATTACAATGCAGAAAATCAGTTCAAATGAGTTAAGAAATCCCACTTTTTAGCCTTGCATCCAGCTGAAAATTTTCCTACCAGACAATACTTTTCTTACTATAATGATTAAAACCCAAACCTATCACCAAAAGTTAAAACCTCTCCCTTCTTGTGGCTTTTCTGGGGTATTCTTTTGTCTTAAATCTTGAAGAAGACCTCTAGTATGCTCTGTTTATATTACAAAATAATTTAGCCCAATAGGAAAGAACTGTTAGAAAGAAACAGTGGTGTCAAGGACCCAGCTTTCATACTGCACAGATTTCAGGGAATAGCCCCTGTTTGTACCATGGACTGGTGCTGGAGTCTGCTAGGTGCTTTCTGGAGTGTATGTTCCAGTTGAATTTCATCCAAAACAATTTCAGTTTCTGTTATTTGAGAATACTCTGTGATATGAATAAAAGCATAGTAAGTAGGGACAATCAGGAAATTAGGTTCAAAACAATGTAACAAAATGCTAATGGAGATGCATCCATTGAGAACTGAATTGCAATAGATAGAGGATTCAGGAGCTAATCCACAAAACAATAAATTTTTTTATATCTTCTTAATTTTGAAAAGGAAACAGAATGTTCAAAATAACAATTAAGAAATATCTATATTTTATTTTATTCTCTTACACCTTATACAAAAACATAGTGTTAAAAGTCAAGGGGTGTCTAGTAAATGTCTATGGATATACAGTGTAGTGCAAGCTGTAGGGTCTTGCTTGTACTTCTGAAACAGATTCCGTAGAGTGACATGTCATGTGGAGTTTGAGAGTAACTCACTTTCATTATCTTGGCTCCAAACTAATGAAGTTGTAGCTGATTAAATAATTCTCAACACATTAAATTGCTGAATTTCTTTTAATTTTAATAAATGTTTATCAGTTATTTTAACAACGATAATCATAGTTCCCTGACAAACACATAACATTATTAATTTAAACTCTGCTTATACAGTCATTCCATAGATATTTCCAAGAAGAATCTGAAAGAAACACCTTTAATATTCATATTCAAAAAAGCTTTTGGCATTCCCATGCACAATTATTTTATTGCTAAGTACAGTTCTTGCTGCAGCTATACTGGCAGAACCTAACACACTGTTAATGTTACATGTTTTACAGAGCAACTGACAGTGCTGTTCCTGACTACACCACAGAATATACCAGAAAAATAATTAGAAAGGCAGCTGAAGGAAAGATAAAGAGGAAAACCTAAAATTACTCTGACCTCTAGAAAATGGATGCACCAAGGAGAAAAGAAAACTATATCTTTGAATGATAAAAACTATTTTGCATTTTTTTCTTTCCAGTCATCTGAAAACTACTAGGGAAAATTACTGTGCATGCTTTCTGGCCAAAAAAGTCAACACTCTATCCGAATTTTACAGTATCTCAAAAAATTCTTTGTGAATTTAGTTACACAACAGCTAAATTCAATAGAATTTTGTTTTATTCAGTTTTCAATTGTTTCTAAGCAATCCTGAAGAACTTTTAGTACCATTTCTATTTTTAAGAAAGTAAAATCTTCAGCTGAAGCAAATAAGCTATCTTTGATTATTAACAATATACTCCTTTCTTGGAAATTTTATTCCACTGTATTAATTTTTATTTTGTTAAGTTAATAAATACAGTTAATTTTGTATCAATAGTCACAGTCTTCTGAGATGATTATAAGATCACAAAGGCATTATTTTTTAAAGCTTTCCCCTAGTCAGGCTTAGCTTCTTCATACTTCACTTTCTCCATACTTAGCATTCTCGAGTTTTCTGATGGGGTATTTTCATAAATGCATGATCACTTAGAACTACAAAAAGCATGACAAACTCTTCCCAAGAGAAAAATATTTCTTTTAGGCATTTTAGGTTTGGATAATTTTGTATTAGATATTGTAGTTTTACTTCAGGAAGTGATTTCTAGTCAGATCAGCATTGCTGGCTTGCAAATAGCCCAGTGAGGAAAAATGCTATGATGACATTTTGAAATAAAGCAGTCCAAACATAAACATTTTGTAAAACACTAATCAAAGATGTCCAACATGTATTTTCTGGATTTGTTTGCTTGTTTCTATTAATAGTATTGCTGTGATGAAAATGGGAAGCCTACTTCTTAAGGTTCAACATGCAAAGTATCCTTCTGTTCGTCATCGTTGTCATTGTGATGTCATAAAATCAGTTCTTTAAGTAGAAAACCAACAAAGATAATGCACGAAGCACTTGAGGGAAAAAAGTAAACAGGTCAGATACTCAGCTACATCTGACCTATGGATGTTGTGAAGGCAGTCTTTCAAAGGTTCGTGTGACCTCCTAGTCCCTTAACATTTGCTGCAATACAAGTTGCAAAGAAATAACTCTATCTTATATAAGTCAGATGTAAAGATTTCTGTGAAGCCTTTTTATGGAGGGTGAAACCATATCATACCCTCTGTTTCATTCCCACGAGTCCTACCGGCAGCAGTGAGACATCTAATAAAGATGTAGTTACGTCAATTCCATCTGTTTTATACTGGTGAAGAATTGCCCTAAATTATCTCCTAGCTGACTCTGGTTTAAATTGTCCCAGTATTTTCAGATAGACTTTTGAAAGGAAAAGAGGCAAAATTAAAATGTAGAAAATATCAAACAGGGAGAAAGAGATACTAATGACACTATTTTCCTTCATAAAAAGCATCAGTTCTGAAAAGTACTGGTTAGTATGCATTTCATCTCTTACCAAGTTGGATTAAGTGGGAATTTCTTTTGATCCATAAGTCTTTATACCAAGAATACAATATTATTGTACATAACAGCATTACAATTTTTACACAGGAATTCTAGAATCAGGCCCTTAACTTCAATTTAAGTGAAAAATTATCTCTTAAAAGAATATCTGGTCCTGATATTACAATTTAATATGACAGAAGATCCACCATCAGATGATGCAGAATGAGTTCCCTACATTGTAAGAAGATAAACTTAAAATCTTCTCATGCTTTGTGCCCTTTTTCTCTAGAGTGTTAATTCTTCTCTTCATTACTTTTAAATGGTAGTATGTATATATGCTGGTTGTCTTTGTTACCACAAACACCAAGAACCAACTAAACAAAAAACATTTCACTTAAAGATTATACAAGCAGTACAGTACAATATTCAGTGTGTTTATCCACTTTGTCACATCAGGTCTTTAGATCATATGCTCCTTAAGGTAGGTTCTCAGTTTAACACACTTAAATGTTCTAAGTTCAGTACTCTGGAGAAATAGAAATAGCTAAATGTGAAGGAAATAACTTACGTGTTTACTTCAGTATTTTGAAATGGAACCTGTTCAGCATCATAAATCTAAAGAGTTTCTAGTCTTCTTTAATGGAGACCTTTTGAAAGACTTTGGAGACATTACCAAAAAAAAATACAATACAGAGAAAATAAGGAATAGAGAGAAGGACAGCTGCAAAAATTTTATCCTAGTTTTTGTATTTCATTCAGGAAAAAAAGAGAATTACTAGAGAAAAGCGTATTTCTTTCTTTCCACTCAAAAGAGACTGTGGACTACGATGAACAAATGCAAATTAAATCTGGTGGCTAACCACCACTGTGTTAGAATGAAAGCATAAAAATGCTAGCCTTCATCAAGTGCAAAATGCATATCTAAATATGTATATTACTAATGTTTTGCTGTTGAATGGTATAAAATACTAAGCCTCATCGTGGAACACACATGCTAATAGTTCATTTGAAGGCATTCATATGCTCTACCAAGCTCCAGTGACTTTTTTACCATACACTCTGGTCCTTCGAGTTGAAGGAGCTGAAGAAAGTCCTAAAAAAAAAAAGGTATTATCAAGACCAAGAGACATAGGTTCATCCAAAGTAATCATATAGGTACTAGATTCAGAAACTTGAGGAGAACAAAGTTTTTCCTAAGCTATAGTACTTATTTCAGGTTCCTTGGCTCAGTACTTGAAGGATTGATAGTCTTCTACTGCCACATGTCTAGTGAGCAGCTCTGCAATGATCAAGGGAGAGAATTGCTGGCAATGGCAGTTGTGTAGACTGTTAGCTCCTCGGGAAAGCAATTCAGTCCAGCTGCATAACTGCTGATGGTATCTTCTGCGTTAAGTAGCTCTACTAATAATGATCCAGCAATGTTCCCGAACTTGAAAGTCTTGTTATTATTATACGTAGCAAGACGGAGAGTTTTGTAGTTATTAGTTACTACCTCTCATGTTCCAACAAAACGTGAAGTCCGGTTCAAGTGAAAGTCTCTCAACAAGATTTTTCCCAAGGTCAGGAAAAATCTACAATAGTGTGGTTGTAATGACACTGTCTGAAAAGTTAAAAGCCTATGAATTACAGAGAACCTATATGATAATCCTCCATGTTTTTTTTTGTCTTTTCTGGCCATCCTGGGGATATATCTGACCCTGGTTCCCCTCACTGGACCCAATCACAACCTTCACTGGCAGGCTGGCAGCCTCGGTCCATCCCCAGGGTGATGCCTGCTGCCCAGGCCTGGGGCTGGCCCCTGCTGCCTTGCTCCTGTCTGGGGGGTGGGATGGGCTGCCAGGCCTTGCCCTGCCTTGCCCTGCCACCCCCTACAAGGGCCTCCATAGTCCCTGGGAGAGAGCCCTGTAGACCAAGGTTGCCCCTGACCCTTGCAATTGCCTGACTGCAAGTTCAGACAGCAACTGAGAGGCCCGGGCTGGGATGAAATGGGGTCCTGGGTCATGGGCAGGGTGAGAGAGGACCCAGAAAGGCTGGACATGGACAGGCAGGGTTGGCAGTGCCCTCAGGGCCCTGGTGTTTATTCTGGCCATGTACATACCTCATCCATCAAGCACCTTCAAAGAGCCTGACAATGGTCACATAGGAATTAGAGCTTCTCCCCCAAAAAACATAGTGGGATCAATAGCCCAGCTGAAGTGCATCTACACCAATGCACGCAGCACAGGCAACAAACAGGAGGAGATAGAAGTCTTTGTGCAGGTGGAAAACTATGATAGAGTTACAATCGCAGAAACGTGGTGGTATGACTCCCACAATTGGAGTGCTGCAATGGATGGGTATAAGCTCTTCAGAAGAGATGGGCAAGGAAAGAGAGGTGGTGGGGTAGTCCGGTATGTTAGGGAGTGTTTTGACTGTCTAGAGCTTGATGATGGTGACGATAGAGTTGAGTGTTTATGAGTAAGAATTGGGGAGAAGGCCAATAAAGCAGATATCATGGTGAGAGTTTCTTACAGACCACCCAACCAGAATGAAGAGACAGATGAAATATTCTATAAGCAACTGGGAGAAGTCTCATGATCAGTAGCCCTTGTTCTCGTGGGGGACTTCAACTTACCAGATTTCTGCTGGAAATACAATACAGCAGAGAGGAAACCATCTAGAGTGTTCCTGGAGTGTGTGGAAAATAACTTCCTGACACAGCTGGTGAGTGAGCCAACTAGGGAAGGTGCCCCACTGGACCTCTTGTTTGCGAACAGAGAAGGACTTGTGGGTGATGGGATGGTTGGAGGCCATCTTGGGCATAACGATCATGAAATGATAAGAGTTTTTGATTCTTGGAGAAGTAAGGAGGGGAATCAACAGAACTGCTACCTTGAATTTCCAGAGGGCAGACTTTGGCCTATTTAGGAGCCTGGTTGACAGAATCCCTTGGGAGGCAATCCTGAAGGGTAAAAGAGTCCAGGAAGGCTGAGCACTCTTCAAGAATGAAATCTTAAAGGTACAGAAGCATGTGCTGCAAGATGAGCCAGCAGGGAAGAAGGCCAGCCTGGCTGAACAGAGAGCTTTGGCTGCAACTCAGGAAAAAAAGGAGAGTTTATGACCTTTGGAAGAAGGGACAGGCCACTCCAGAGGACTACAAGGATGTCATGAGGTCATTCAGGGAGAAAATTACAAGGGCCAAAGCCCAATTACACAGAATCACAAAATCACAGAATGGTTAAGGGTTGGAAGGGACCTCTGGAGATCATCTAGTCCAACTCCCTGCCAAAGCAGGTTCACCTAGATCATGTTGCACAGGGTCACGTCCAGGCGTGTTTTGAATATCTCCAGAGAAGGAGACTCCACAACCTCCCTGGGCAGCCTGTTCCAGTGCTCTGTCACCCTCAAAGTAAAGAAGTTCCTCCTCAATTCAATTAGAATTTAATCTAACTACTGCCATAAAAAGACAATAAAAAAGTTTCTGTAAATACATTAGCAACAAAAGGAAGACTAAGGAGAATCTCCATCTTTTATTGGACGCAGATGGAAACATAGTGACAAAGATGAGGAAAGGCTGAGATACTTAATGTCCTCTTTGCCTCAGTCTTTAATATCAAGACCAGTTATTCTTGGGGTACCCAGCTTTCTGAGCTGGAAGACAGGGACAGGGAGCAGAATGAAGCCCCCACAATCCAAGGGGAAATGGTTAGTAACCTGCTACACCACTCAGACACACACAAGTCTATGGGGCCAGATGGGATCCATCCAAGGGTACCGAGGGAGCTGGCAGAAGTGGTCACCAAGCCACTTACCATTTATCAGCAGTCCTAGCTAACAAGGGAGGTCCCAGTTCACATCTACAAGAAGGGCCGGAAGGAGGATCCGGGGAACTACAGGTATGTCAGCCTGACCTCAGTGCTGGGAAAGGATACGGAGCAGATCATCTTGAGTGCCATCAGGCGCATGTACAGGACAACCAGGAAATCAAACCCAGTCCGCATGAGTTTACAAAAGGCAAGTCCTGCTTGACTAACTTGATCTCCTTCTATGATAAGGTGATGCACTTAACTGGATGAGGGAAAGGCTCTGGATGTTGTCTACCTAGACTTCATTAAAGTCTTTGACATCGTTTCCCACAGCTTTCTCTTGGAGAAACTGACTGGTCAGGGCTTGGATGCGCATATATTTCATTGGGTAAAAAACTGGCTGGATGGCTGGGCCCAAAGAGTTGTGGTGAATGGAGTTAAATCCAGCTGGTGGCCGATCACAAGTGCTGTTCTCCAGGGCTCTGTACTGGGGACAGTTCTCTTTATCATCTGTATCAATGGTCTGGATGAAGGGAACCAGTGCACTCTCAGCAGGTTCACAGATGACACCAAGTTAGGCGGGAGCATTGACCTGCTTGAGGGTAGGCAGGGTCTTCAGAGGGATCTGGACAGGTTGGATTGAAGGGCAGAGGCCAGCTGTATGAGGTTCAACAAGGCCAAGTGTCGGGTCCTGCACTTGGGTCACAACAAGCCCATGCACACTACAGGCTTGGGGAAGAGTGGCAGAAAAGGACCTGGGGGTGTTGGTCAACAGCCAGCTCAATATGGGCCAGCAGTGTGCGCAGGTGGCCAAGAAGGCCAACAGCATCCTGGCTTGTATCAGGAATAGTGTAGACAGCAGGACTAGGGAAGTGATCATCCCCCTGTACTTGGCACTGGTGAGGCCACACCTCTAATACTGTGTTCAGTTTTGAGCCCCTCACTACGAGAAAGACATTGAGGTGCTGGATAGAGTCCAAAGAAGGGCAATGAAGCTGATGAAGGGTCTAGAGCACAAGTCTGATGAAGAATGGCTGATGGAACTGGGGTTGTTTAGTCTGAAGAAAAGGAGGTGGAGGGGAGACCTTATCGCTGTCTACAGCTACCTGCAAGGAAGTTGTAGCAAGGTGGGTGTTGGTCTCTTCTCCCAAGTAACAAGTGATAGGACAAGAGGAAACAGCCTCAAGTTGTACCAGGGGAGGTTTAGATTGGATATTAGGAAAAAATTCTTCACTGAAAGGGTTATCAAGCATTGGAATAGGCTGCCCAGGGAAGTGGTTGGGTCACCATCCCTGGAGGTATTTAAAAGACATGTAGATGTGGTGCTTAGGGACATGGTTTAGTGGTGGACTTGGCAGTGTTAGGTTAATGGTTGGACTTGATGATCTTAAAGGTCTTTTCCAACCTATATGATTCTATAGCTGAAGAGGAAGGTTTCTGCCTTCCAGAAAGCCATATAACCTATTTATATGACAAAACCTGTTTCACTAGCAAAGTAGTGAACTGCAGGAATACTTCCATAAGAATTTGTTAACAGAGGTCTTGTGCATCCTGAAAGCTTGTAATATAATAAAAAGAGGGCTGCCAATACCAGTTTTTAACTTAAATGCTTTTGATTATCATTAAGAATGCTGCTTGTAATCTGAAGATTTACAAATAATAATTGTTGGTTCAGGAAGATCAAAAAAAATAGAACACTTTTTAAAAAACTGATTGGTTTTATTGCATTTGAAGCAAAAGGCTTAGTTTCAGTGATATGTGTCCTTATTCACAAGTGGAAAATGAGTAGCTTACTTGTCAGTTTAATCTAAAGAACTTTTAAGTTTCCTTCAAGAAATGTTAAAGTAAGTTTTCAACACTCCTGATCTCTTCCACATCATTTTTCAGCCTAATCTGTTAATTAAATTTGTCCTTTAAACCAAATACTTTGGGGAATCTTGAGACTGCATTTTTAGGATAAAATAATATCATAAAAAAACAAAAAAGACAGAATTGTCTCACACATAGACGAAGAGCTAAGTCTTATTTAGAAAGATTTTTGTCATCACAATTTTGATCAGTGTAAAAGCATAGGAGATGCTGGAATAAGCCCTCAGCTAAACTAGTGGATGCAAAATACAAGATGGCCAGGATCCTGAAGAACAATGCTCATGCAAAAAAAATTAGTCTTAATTTCTCTTTCGAAAAAGATCTCATTTGCATAACATTAATTATTCTTACTCAATTTGCTTCCATGTCCTGCAGTGCAAAAATTATGCAGATATATCCAGTTTCTATCATCTGTTCTCTGTGTCTTTCTCAAAAAGGCAACTCAAAGACTGTTTTTGGTTTTGATCCATTTGTACTTGAACATCTGTGAAGTTTATCATAGCTGCAGATCTAGAGAACTGGTTAACCACAGTACAAATATCCCTGCAATATTTCTCTTACATTTGGATCAATCACTTGCAAGGCCAATATCTTCAATGGTCCCTTACCTTTCTACTGATAGCTTTACTCTGGAAATCAATGTGTCAGTGTGTCACCTTACAACACATAATATCAACCACACAGAAGTCCCCAGGCCATTAATGTTGCTACAGTAGTATTCAATTTATAACCAGCAAACGTACCAGGGAAAGATGTAGAGCACTTGGATTTATACGTTCTTCATTGTCTTTTCCCTCAAACCTCCTGATCTCTAGCCCTCAAGATTGTAGAAGCAGCTCAGATGCGATGTGGTATCTGGGAGGAAGGAAAAACAGAAGAAATATGGGTAGCACAGGTAGTGCCTGTTTCCCCATGTGCTCACTCCAGATCTATTCCATCTCCAAATAAGGAAGGTATGGGAAAATTTTTATCTAAATATGATCACTTCCTTTAGGTTGGATGCTGTTCCCCATGCAGCTTAAAATGCTACAGCTGATTTCTCTTAACTTGGTTTGTCTTCCCAGAGTTGATTTATTGGTATGTTCAAGTTCTTACAGCCGTCATAACTTGACGAACCCTAAAGCCTTCACTCGAAACAGCACTCTAGTGTAGCAACAAATGGTCATGTGTTGGAGAGCTACGTTTTTTTGATTTAGATCACAGAAATAGTTACTTTATTCTATTGAAGACTTAGAACTTCTAGGCTCCATTCTTTGCATAGTCAATAGAGAGCAGTTTGTGCCTTCAGAGGGAAATTCAAAGCATGTAGGTTAGATGCCTAACAGCAGGTTTAGGAATACCTCAAAATATACTTTTAGTACAAGAAGAAAGTTAATTATTTTTGTACCTACTATTTAATTAAATGTTTCTGGAAAAAACCTAATGGGGCAAATCCTCTCTATTCACTAGTACTGTAATTTTACTAAATGTAGTACTTTGAAAAACAGTGATTGTGGTATTTTCATGGACAACTTGCACAGCTGCAATGCAAGAGGCTATCTCACATTAAAAAGCTCTCAATTCCTTGAGGTGATCTTATATATTCCTGTATTACAGTATGACTGTAAAAGAATAATAAATAAAAATCCTGCCATTTCTTTCTTCCAGTGAATTCTTCCTAGTTCTTCTCTTACTTCCTACAACTGTATGAACTAGTTTCAACAGATACAAATAATTTATGGACTAAACAGGGAAAAATGAGGGAGGGAGGTGTTTCTTCTGGGGGAAAAAAAAACACAAACAAAAAAGCCCAACCTTCTGGTAAAAAGTCATTATTTAGATAAGATTGGATGCTTATTATTTTGTGATATGCTACAGCTTTGCCTAAAATTCCCTTTCTTCTTTTTTTTTTTTTTTGTCAAAAAGTGACCTGTTTTGTTTCATATATGAAAGGTGCACATTAAAAGAATATGAGCTAGCAAATACCTTTACCGAAGCACTGTTGGCAGCCGAGATCGCTGACAACTTCCTGGCTGTGACTCATAATCTATATTGGTGCCTTTGAGACAGCAAGCTATTGATTTTTCCCAGTCTATAATCCAAGACCATATACACAGCTTGTTAGACATCTGTGGGAATATAAACTGAGTTTTGATACAATTTAGGGAGCTTCTGTTAGCGGGGCACTTAGTTTTTGTCTTTCTTTGAGAAAATCTTTACACATCTATGTAATCTTGAAGAGATTTTTAGCAGATAATTCAATAGAGCTTCGGTTATTTTTTTTTTTTTTTTTTTTTTTTTTTGTAGACTGCTTCCCTGGGTAGAACTCATATGAAACAAATTTCAGTTGGGCAATAATAATAAAACATAGCAAATTCTCTCAAATGCTATTATAGCTTTTTTCTTGTTTTTATTTCCTTTATTTTTGTCAAGTATAATATGGAAGTACTCCTGGTTTTTCATGTTCAATATATTGTCCATTTTACTTGCCCTTCACAGGAAAAAATTCCTGTCTTTATTGTGATACTCATGATACATATGCACAAATAACGTTCAAAAGAACAATCATTAACTGCAATGCAGCTTCTCCACAATAAAAGGATATTAGAGTAAATGCACTAAAAATCTTCCAAAAATATAATAAAAATACTTCTCAGTTTCAAGTCACTGCACACACTCCCTGATTTTTTAAAGTAACTGCACTTAGTTTAATTTTCTGTCTTCTGAGAGTAAGCTAAGGAAAAAGAAGAGGCTAATATAGTTTGAAGCTTATGCACTAAGGTAGGAATGCCATAAGGAACAGTCTTACTATACGTTCTTTTAAATATTATTTAATATTTGTCCAAGAATACTTTAAGGGCTACCATGTAAGGAGAAAATCACTCTGAAGACCTTCGTGGATTTCAGATGACAGAAATATCTCCGTTCATGTCATCACATTGTATGTTAGTCTGGAAGGTTAGGAAAATATTTACACTAAGTCTCCAAAATCAAAAATAAGGCATTCTTGACTGTATGGGTAGTAAAATTTAACTAAACTTGGATGATTCAGAAACCATATATTCAGACTGGGATAATTGCTCATTTTCTTTCATATGATAGATAAATTTTCTTAAAACAATGAGAAAAACAAAATGTTGGGGTGCATATATATATTAGCAACAATTTATGTTGAAAAACTGGACCAATTTTAATAAGCAGTAGGAAAAAAAATGAACTCTGTATTAAATAACACGGTAGAAAAAAAAAAATCTCATTGGTATGGACTGTTTCTAAATGGAATCTTGTAAATGACCATTTCAAATCTATAGTTGAAAATAGTTTTCCATGCACGGTAAAGATTTTTTTGGCTAGATCATTTACCTATAACTTAATTGCTTTCCAGGAGAATAAAATAAGTCCCTAATTCTTCATATGTTTATACATTTTCTCAACCTGAAGATCACGAGTAGATCAACTGGATTAATATCATGCCTTAAGTTAAACGAAAGATAGTGTTTTACAAGGTCAGAGATACTGGAATGAGCAAAAAGTTAGAAATCTAGAATGATGAGTAGATAGAGTATGCAAAAATGAGTTTATTAATTTTGTTTCAATCTACATGAAACAGCATAGTGTACAACATTACTGCCCACTGTTCATATCATTTTTATAGTCATATTTAAGCTGAACTGTGTACAGAAAACCTTTAAATAGGGCCCCCCAAAAATTAAAGCAGTTATTTTTTATTCTATGCTTTATTACTGTTTGGGATAATCTTAGACCTTCCTGTCTTTACCTTTCCCACTCTCCTATCCACCTGCTGGGAGCTAGTAAAGAGCAAGAAGACAACTTAAGTGGACTGACCCTGCCGATGCTGATTCCCAAATGAAATATGAAGGACGGAATGATAAAAAGGCAAGGAGAATATGTTGATGTTTGGGATGCTAATCATAGGTCACCGGGTTATCCAGGCCAACTAGTTTTAAGAGGGAAATCAAAGGATTAGCTCTTTATTTTATGCTTCAACACTTCGGTTCTAATGTCAAGGAAAATATTTGTTATTCATTGTTTCTAGAAATCTGAAAGGAATTTGGATCCATTCATCATTTCAACAATGTGAGACGCAGATCATCCTTGCTCGTATCACAAGAAGGTAAAGGAAAAGAAAAGGATAGTGAGTATGCACTGTGGTCATGAGCACTTTAGAAATGCATGTGATGATAAAAGCAATAAAGTAGGAGATGGAGTGTAGTTATCAATAGCAGATAACACAGTTTTATTAAACAAACTGTTGTCCTTGGAGTAAGTAGTTCAAAATTGTTCTGCCTTCGTACAGGTACATAGTTCAGCAAAGGTTCATCTCATTCAAGCTCAGATGCATTTTAAAAAGTGGTTACATAATGAAGAGAAATGTCACTGCTTAGTGCATGTCTCTCTAGGTTTGTACACTTACAGAAAGACTGGAGACAAATGCTCCTTAGTTATAATTTTCCAACTGGAATGTTACATACTCAACTATACAAAAGATACAGAAATTGCAGACTGACCTGTTAGTTGCCCTTTCCTGTCTTCTAAATTCAGTATTGTAACAAAGGCTGTTTTCCCAATGTGAAAGTAAGAGTATGATTATATTCAAACCCTACCGTGTGAGGGACAAGTACTTCCATCTTTACTCTTTCATTGCTCAGCAAAACTTGCGCTCACCCTTCACTCAACCCCTTTTTACCAGCTGCCTAATGCAGTAGTCACAAGCTCTCTTTTAACGGACATCATATGGTAAAAGATAAACATGCCTTTTGAGAGTTCATTTGCGTATTAATTATAGGAAAGGATAAGAACATGTTAACAAATATGTGTACTCTGTTCTTTCATCCAGAGTCAAACTCTACTGAGTGTCAGCAGGTGTTATAAAAAGTCAGTGTCCCCAGTCAGGATATTCTAAATGCTCTTTCTTTCCTTTAAATAAGGATATCAGTCTACACACAGAAAAGTATCCAATGTCTGCATCACACTATTGTAGGCTTAAATTTTGCAAGCTTTTCAAGAGACCATACCTTCGTTTTGCCTTTTTGTAGCTTATAATTCTAGTCTGCCTTTGTCCTCAGCTAAAGTAAGGGAGTAAATTCTTGAGTAATAAACATAGTAAATTAAAATTCCTCTTATTTTTATGACCTAGGATCTGGAAATCAGCACAGGGCAGAAACTGGGAAAAATCCACTCTATATAAGGGTGCAATGTGTTGTAAAGATCATGAGGTATATCCCAGGGAAGGGAGTCACAGCATATGATTATCACTTGGATTTGCAAATGGGTAGGATAGAGGACTTGCTATTTGGAAACTCCTTTTTTAAGGGAACTCCTAAGGTCCAGCTGCCTTGCTAGATGTGTGATTCTAAGCAGTAGGGAAAGGGAAAGTGATGGTGACCACCAGAGTCAATGAAAAGGGAAAGGTATACGTTTTCCCTGGTATGTGAGAGACCAAGTAAGTCTAGAAACTCAACTTTCTATTTATTTAATTGAGAATAAGACCCTGTCCTCCCAGGTAGATGAAAAGCAGGGAATCTTCCCAAAGCAAATACTGAAGGGGAATTTTTTGAATCCTGTGAAGGCCTCCATGAGTTGATAGAATTAGCAAATGACCTGTAAGTATATATTTTGAAAAGACAGCTTTTTGTATATCAAAAATAAGAAAGGACATCACTCCCTTGAATTGTCAACATATAACTGTATAAAAATGGAGAACTTTAAATATTTACTACAAATAACTGAAAACCTGCTATTTCACAACTCCCTTTAGTAGCCCATTATATAGAAAGACAAATTCAGTGAGACTTTGTGACTCTTTCTGTGAGAATTAGAGGTAACTGTTTCTTAATTTTTTAGATACCTTCAGAACCTCTGTATTTAGTGGATTTAAAGTAGATTGACTCACATCACAGAAACTCTGATTCACTAAATCACTGCTTCCAGAATAGCACTTGTGTTATCTTCAGATGAAAAAAATGTATAAGAGAAAAACTGAGAAGAGGGGTATATATTGTTTAATGTTTTATACTAGCAACTACAAAACTAACTAACTTCTGAAGCTCAGCCATCCCTACTTTAAGAAGGGATGATTATTGCTCTTTCACCTGCTTAATTTTTTTGCAGAAAAATATATTGTGTATTCTTGCCTCAAATATGGAGAACAATAGAAGGAATACTTGCACAATCCACAGGGCTAAAGACCACAGGTTTCTAGATAAGCAATTATTCTAATGAAACGTAAGAATATTTCCATGAGTAACTATGAAGACTGTCATTTAATGTGAAACATGTTAGGACTCGTGTTTTAGTGCATTTCCAGTTTTTAAAGAATTCTTTTTTTTTCCTAGCAACTCCCAGAACTCCCATTCACTTCAATGGTAGCTGCAGGTGCTGCAAATCCATTTGAACGGTCCATACTGATTTGAAATTTTGCAATGGTCTTTCTCTCACACACTTGCTTACACATGTTCCTCTTTACCCTTCTTTTTCTCTCCATCTGCCCAAGGTTAAGACCAATCTCGCCAGACATGGATACTCATATAGTGGAGGTATGAAAGTTACAAAGAAGCAATGAACTGTGGAAAAAAAGAAAAAAAAAAAAGGTGAAATTCTCATGCTCCCCCCTGCTTCCCGCCCTGAACTTTTTAAAATAAAATGCAACCTTATAACAAGGAAGTATATTTCCTAGAAAATTAATTGAGACTCAGGGTACATGCAGATGAGTGAATTCTTTTAGAAATACCCTTAATGTGTTTTTACAAGGGTCATTGTGTTTTACAATGTGACAAAAAAAAAGGAAAAAGGAAAAAAAAAATAAACTAAATCACATTTTACTAGACTTGAAATAAAAATAGGCAATTGGAAATGCATTGTAAACAGGATTATTCAAACTCAGCTTGCCTTAAGATAGAAGCAGTTTTTAAGCAGGCTGTTACATAAAGGTCCAGTATTTCTGAGATTTTATGAGAGTAATCTAATGCATTGGTCAGGCAAGGTTAAGAATAATGCCCTTGCAGTCTCCCTAGATGCAATGATAGTATTTGATGTGAATAAAAAGGCTACACTTCCCTGGTGTTGGTGAAACTCAACTTCACAGACATCTATTTGGAGATTTGAGTATGAACTTCAATATTCTTCAGAAAAAAAAAATATAATAATAAAATATCCACAGTCTGTTTGAATCTTTTTTCCTGAGTTTTGTATTTATGCTTTGTTGTCCATCTTTTCCTCCTTTCTCTACATTAGCTTTCAAAACACTTCCTGAGGCTTTTAGAAATGTCGTAAACTTACTGTATCATTACTGATGCACACAAGCAGGAACTTAAATGAATACTGTACGTGGATGATATTCTTCTTTTTATAACCCATCCTGATATTTCAATCCCAGCTATTACACTGTTCATAAATCAGTTTGGAATCCTCTCTGGCTTTAAAAGTAATTATAATAAATCCAAAGATATGTTTATGTATAGGAAGCCAATTGAACCCTTTGCTTTTCAGTTTCCATTTAAATTGGTCTCCAGAGGTCTTACCCCAGGTTATTTATTCCTTTTTCTTTAGATCTGCTGTACAGATTTAATCTTGCTTCTCTGCTTTGTAAAATTCAATAGAAGCTGTACAGGTGGTTTTCGTTCTTTTTTTTTTTTTTAGGGGAAAGAGCTGTCATTAATTAAAAACAAAATGCATTTTGTGTTTTTTCTCTGTTAATAAATAAACTCACTAAGAAATTGTGAAGACTGGCTAAAGAAATGTTTCTAGGTGCCTTGAAAGCAATTGCTCAACTCATTTACTTATTCTAATACAAACAATGTCTTAGTCTGCTCTGCAATTTTTCCATCTGCCTGACTGTTAAGTATAATTCAGCTTCTAAGTCTTTTCTTTCTGCATCTTTCTGACTGATTAAATTCTCATACAGAAGTCATAAAAAGGTAAGTTTGCATATCAGTAGGTGTGGATCAGAGCAACAGAACTGCATGGCTGGAAAGCTTTGTCTGACCACACAGACTTCTGATTTCACAAAGCTATTCCAGAAATGCAGCAAATGTCAGAGTATCTTGAAAGAGGTCAGCTGAGAGAGAAGATGCAAATCTTAGCAACAACCTGTTAAGAGCGATGTAAGAAATAAGGGAATATGTTTCATGAAACATATACCTGGGAAACATCCTTCCACAGCATTTTATTTCACCTTCTTCATTTTATCTCCCTTCATTCTCTAAATAAAAAAAATGTGGCTGCATATACAATACGAATCTGTGAGTAAAAATGTCCCTTTTCAGGTAAAATAACTAATCAAATAAATATCAAATATTTCAAATCCTTTACATCGTCTTTGCAGGTGAAACATATAATTTCTCCTTCATAATAAAGATAAAAAATAGAGCTTCATATGCTTTGATTCTGAAATAATTTTCACTCTGAAAAACCGTACTTCAACAGTTTGGTGTTTACAGAAATGGGCATATTTATGAGGAACAGTACTGTGCTGAACTTATTATGCATCGAGACTGTTTATGTCCAGGAGCTGCCAGAATTTGCTGTTGAGGTGAGGAGAGGAGAGGAGAGGAGAGGAGAGGAGAGGGGAAGGGGAAGGGGAAGGGGAAAGGGAAGGGGAAGGGGAAGGGGAAGGGGAAGGGGAAGGGGAAGGGGAAGGAGAAGGGGAAGGGGAAGGGGAAGGGGAAGGGAGGGGAGGGGAGGGGAGGGGAGGGGAGAGGAGGGGAGGGGAGAGGAGAGGAGAGGAGGGGAGAGGAGAGGAGAGGAGGGGAGAGGAGAGGAGAGGAGAGGAGAGGAGAGGAGAGGAGAGGAGAGGAGAGGAGAGGAGAGGAGAGGAGAGGAGAGGAGAGGGGAAGGGGAAGGGGAAGGGGAAGGGGAAGGGGAAGGGGAAGGGGAAGGGGAAGGGGAAGGGAGGGGAGGGGAGGGGAGGGGAGGGGAGGGGAGAGGAGAGGAGAGGAGAGGAGAGGAGAGGAGAGGAGAGGAGAGGAGAGGAGAGGAGAGGAGAGGAGAGGAGAGGAGAGGAGAGGAGGGGGGAGGGGAGGGGAGGGGAGGGGAGGGGAGGGGAGGGGAGGGGAGGGGAGGGGAGGGGAGGGGGGAGGAGAGGAGGAAAGAGCAGTTCTGTAAAAGAGACTTTTTTTTTTTTTTAAAGAAAGTTGACATGTGTAATTAATCACAGGAGTCCAGAGGCTGTGGCTTTAAAAACACTGCAAGTTATCATAAGAACTAGAAGGAAAATTTCGAATAGTGATCTGGAAAGTGGGAGCTTTTCTAGAGATTAAGACTGTAGAATTAAGAAATGCTGGACACTAATGAAAGCTGAACCAGAAAACCAGACTAGAAAAAAGGGCCCAACCTGCAAGGACAAGATAAGCAAGTTAGCTTAAGAACTTTTATTTGATTTCTTACCAAAAAGATTCAAGTTTTCTCTCTCTAGATTTGTTTGTTCTGATTTTTTTCTTTTTTATTTATTTTCTGTTTTTAATAGCACAACCCTAGAATTTGCAAATCCTCTGGAATATACATTTGTAAGAGGGTGGAACACTTCTACTTCAGGGCTCTGATTAGCTCACTGTCACATCATGATGCACCTTACCATTTTTAAATTACCTCACATATTGTCTGGAGGATTGATATCTGTTTACTTCTAAAGGATACTAAACAAACTGACCCAAATTCTTTTTTGCTAATTCAGATGAATAGTCCCAAATGAACCTGTCTTGTTTACAGGGACAGTCTTTCCTGACAATGTATTGCACAAACACAAGAGACATAGATTTTAGAGATATTCAGTGTGCTACCTGTAAGGTTTTTTTTAAAAAAAGGCTGATAGTGGGGGTTCTCCTTCTGAGGCTGCCTTTCTTTACATTTTTCTTCTGAAGACCCCTGGATATGCAAACAATGAGGCTATGCTGGAAGGCTTATCTGTTTTGCAAAACTTTCTTGAGGAGGAAGGACATGAGGGTTGCAGTAAGCATTTTCCTACTGGATATATAAGTAGAGGTTCAAAAATTTCATTGAACTATCTATATGTTGCACAACAGTTTGGATGGTAAACAGGATTTGTCATGGATAATATTCACCTTTGGACGTGACTTAAAAGCTTTCTGAGTGTCTGAACATATAGGGTTTAGAAATTTTGACAGGCGCTTCTCAGTGTCCTTGGTTCTTTCAGATAGTTTTTACACTATATATGTGTGTGTCTACATATATATAAATATATATGTTTGGGTTTGAGGTTTTTTTAGCATGATTGTGGTACTCATTAAAATGAAATAATTTGACCCAAGTCATACTAGGATCAATGAGAATCTTATCACTGATTTTTCTGTGTAAATGTATTCGGTTATCAAGTATCCAACTCTAGTCTCAGTTCCAGACACAGTGTTGTGATTGCTGAGTGCTGTCTATCTCTAATTCTTGTGTAATTGTATTATACCTGGTCTTATATAAATTTAGAGAATAGTGGTTTTGAATAAGCATGTTTTAATACGAATAATGGAGACAGTATGCCACTACAGAATGACAAATTTGTGAGATACTTCGGGTAACACTCATCAACCTAATTTTCAGTATTTTTGTGCTTATCCTTGGAACTTTTCTTGGTATGCATCTTTCTGTTTATTACACTATTGGCAACTGCAAAAGACATTCAGGTCAAGTAGGCTCAAAACCATTCTGACAAATAAAGCTACATCACGTAGCTGTATGATAGCAGAGTTATGCACATGAATTCTATGAAAAAGAGAATAGGGTTTTTTATTTTTTATTTTCGTAGACTTTTTGAAAAGTGGTTCTGCATGTTTTTGTGTGTGGTTCTGTTCTTTATTTCATAGTATGTTGGCCATTATGTAAGACAAAGGGAGGACATGATTGAGACACACACATCATGAATGATAATGAACGAAGTTGGATAATGCTATTTCTCTTCTTTTAGAACTTAAGAGCAGGGAAGAAGCAACTAATATAAAAAGTACAATTAAAAAAACAAGGCAATAATATTTTCATATAATTCTTAACCTTTGGAACTCAGTCCAAAATATATCTGACTCCTGATTTCAGCAGGGTTCAGAGCAGGGATAAGTCTCTATGATGTATTTTTATTAATTAAAAATATTAAGAGTGAATAAACAAATGAGAAATTATTGTGAAAATCAATAAGGAAAAGAATGGTGAAAATAAAGCAGAAATTAAAGAGTAAATGTGGACTTAGTGTTATATTACCTATTTCTTTTGCAAAGCTGTAAAGACTTACTTACAAACAGGATAATAATTTAAATGGGGAAAATTAGGAAACAAATTTAATAAGAGTTATGATTTACCTTAAAATTATTGCCTCAGAAATACTCATTGCTGAAAATAAACCTGAGGGAATGGTTTTGCACTTATTATAAGCCTGAACCTTGATCTTGCAGTATGCTGAGGTTTGCTTTTTGGGCTATGTGCTTTAATTGTTTTGGCTCAGCATCATGCTGAATTGTAACCCTGGCTTTTAACTGCTAAGAGGATATAACTCTAGTAAACAGAATCATATCCATGGCAACCTACAGTTTTAGTTCTAACTTTTCAAAACACAAAAAGGTAATTATTTTTTTTTCTTTATATTTTTATATTCCTATGGCTCATAATAGCAATGATGACCTCCTGGCTGGGCATTTCCAAGCTATTAATGACAGGCTGAGTTATGCGACCTTGAATTCACCTGCAGCCATTAACTTTTCTGTCTAGTCATTAACTGCTGAGAAATGCCCTCCCTTTTAGTCATTATTTCTTATATATGCATTTCTTAAATAGGCATTTTTCTGTAACAATTACTTGTCAAAGTAATTTAATATTTTTTTATTAATAAGTACTATATTATTTTTGTGTTCAATCCACAGAGATCCTACGACATCTAGCAGTTTGCACATCATTTAAGTTTCTAAGGAAGAGGTCATCATTTATGCACAGGCAAATGGGAGACAGAGGGCTTAAAACATCACGTTTTTACATGGGAGGAAAAAGCCTTGCATCGTTTGAGTTAAATCTATGGAGCATATTCAGAAATGCTGAGGAATTCATTTTTAGATCGGGCATTTAGATGTACAATGTATGCCACAATACCAGCTAGAAAACCCTTAACGTTAATAGTAAAGGTGACCTCTAAGTTATCCCTCCTGACTACCGGATCTTTAGACAAAATGGTTAGTAATTTCACTGGGATTAATTTGCCAGCATTTTGCAGACCCTTATCTTATTTTCTGGAACTCATAGAGGGATCAGAATCCACATGATATATTTCTCTTATCTGTCAGTGCAGCAGCATAAGATAAAAGAAGATTCTTATTGAATGGATATATTTTTCATTGTCCTTCATACCATAGATTAAATGGGTCTTGTATGATTTTTCATTTCTTGATAGAGCAAGCCATACTTCTGCAAAAATAACTTCTGTGTAATTTGAGACCTCTTATGAAGATCTCAGTAATCATTTTTTTAGATGCTGTAATTAGTGGCCTTACATGGATCAAAACCCAAATGTTGCTGGAGGGCGAAAAGGTTGTAGAGTTATTTTCAAGGGAGGACTTAGTTGTCTGCATGAATGACAAAGAATATTATCATATATGCCTGGAAATATCAGCAACAGAGGATTTGTTTAATTTGTTTGTTCCTGTAACCCAGACATACAGTTATACTTCTGTAAACAATGTTTGTTCAATGAAGTGCTTAGTCCTTTGCGTAGGAAATTTCTCTGACAATATCCTTGACTAACAGGAAATATCTGTTCTATGAAAAGAAAAAATGTTTCCAGGAGATAAAATTGCTTGTTCTTTTTGTTGTCTTTTATTTATGTGTATGGTTTATTAGAACACATCATCCTAATTTTGTACAATAAAGGGAAAAAAAAGCAGAGAGAGGTGAACGAGGCCAAAAGAACATAAAACAAAGAAGTAAACTCTGCAAATCTTGATAAATGCAACTCCACTAGTAAGTGACAATATAGGTGAAACATTTCTCTTTTAAACTTTTTTCCATTAGTTTTTTGACAGGAGTACACTAGTTCAGCTTTAATGAGATTCTAGTGTAAAAACTTCAGGGCTAAATAAAAGAAACAAATCAAAAGGACCGGATGATTGCCATTTAATGTGAAAGAATGAAAGTGCAAACAATCATTGTATGACATCTAGCTGTGCTAGTCGCTGCAGAATGACAGGTAGAACAATTCAAAGTTACTGATCTAAAGACGGAATAACAGCTCATACGCTCAGAAGATGAAGAAATAAAACAGACTCTAAGATAAGACATGGTTAAACCTTTTAAATTCCATGCCTTATTGTCAGTATCATTTGAACGCTTTTGTACACATTTTTTTTTCCCTCAGAAACTATTTTATCGAAGGAATTACTTTTAAGAGCTGATTTTTATTATTATCCTTCAGGCTGAATGGTATGCTTTGTTTTTCAATAGGATGGGAAAAAACGTACACAATGAAAAATATATTATTAGTTTGCTAAGCACCTATATTGTATATATTCAGAAGTAGGTACTCTGAGGATATATCGTTAAGCTGTGCATTTTAAGCAAGTTCAATAATTCACATGCTAATTTAATCTACAGGTAGCCTGAGTTTTTTAACATGCAACATAACAAATTTGTTATGAATTTCTGTTTATATTTTCCTTTTCTATTCTTTTCTTGATATTATTTTAAGGCTCTAAGGAAAATCACCTACTCTTTCTTTCAGCAAGCCTTTTTATCAGTGAAATAACCTATTCTAGTTACTGCTGGAAACAATAATCTGTAATTGCTGCTTTCAGTCCTAATTTGGCCTGTCCCTAGTTTTTCATCTCAATCTAATCTAAACCTATTTGAGCAAATAAAATGATATTTACCTCATCCTCTGTTACAAGCTTTCAAGATTACAGGCTTCAGGAAAAATCAATACAAAATACCAGCTTAGCAGCAGGTTTGTGCTCAGAAAGAATGCTAACTTTTCTTTCCTGCATTTTCTGACTCTCTACTCCCCTGGAGTGAAAGCAAACCTTGGACCATAAGGAATGAAGGGGAAAAAAAGAAACACAAAAAACCCCCAGCCTTCAATGACGTGTTTGGTTCATGGTTAGTAGCCACTTTTGAGCTTAGAAGCCGAAGTGCAGTGCATGGTCAAGCTCCTAACCTTTAGCTTCTGCTTCCACACTACACATCTTACAGAGTTCACCAAAAGGAAGGATCTCGACCTCTCGGATGATTTTTCAGACTCAAATACCATCTTCATTTATTATGTATTTGCTTCAAGCAGTTGGGATTTGAGGTATCATCATACCTGACTGACTGATTTAAGGAAATGGCCACCTCTCTGTGGGGGAATCTCATGAGAAAAAAATCCTATTACTTTCCAAAAAGATTACTTCATTTGCTCCCTGGAATAAGCTTTTGATGAAAACATTTGAATGCTGAGTTTGTAAACAACCAAGAATTCTCAGCAGTGCTACCTTTTTTTTTTTTTAATGCTGAAAAGCATGTCCGGTTGGTTTTATTTTGATTTTGTTTTGTTCTGTTGTTGTTGGGCTTTTTGAGCAAGAAACTGATTAATACAGAAAGATGGGTCTTTATAATAACTAAACTGTACCTATCAACTTTTTCAAATTATGTCTTCTCTCTCTTTTGTAACAAAACAGAAAAGTTCTTCCTTTTAAAACTTGTGTTGGATTTCTCTTTCATAGGTCTCTCCACAGGCTTCCTCGTCCCACCCCCACCTTGTGAATAGTCTCTGATTTGAAAAATTATGAGAAGTTATTTGGTCTCTCTTTAGACCCTGTGGGATATAATCGTGTAATAGTTATGTAGTGTTTGAAAGAAGGTTTAAACTGAGTCAAATATTTAACTTAATCACTCCTTTTTGAAATATTTAATTCAGGACTCAAGTTTTCTCAGATAAGTAACAAAATAGGTATGCCTTTTTCTTTGGATGCCTAGGTAAGAGTAACACAAACTCAAAAAAGTAAATCACCTGTTTTTATTTCCCCAAGAACAATAGCAGTTGTACCAATGCATTCAGGGGAAAAAATTGTTTTAAATAGAAGATTAAGACCTAATTGTGTTCACCTAATTGTGGTTACTAAATTAATACCCTAGTCACTGTAGGCACAGAAATAATCAATGGAGGGAGATAAGCACCTTCAGAGTGCTTGAGTGAACTGAACTGCCCTTTGGAAATGCTTATTTCTTTTCACTGAATATAGAGGGTGGCTAAGGTAACCTCAGGTGATTCATCCTAAACTTATTTAGGATAAATCCTAAGTGATTTTACTGTCAGCACCTTCTAAGCAATAACACCCTCATTCTGCAGACCTTCTGTCACCCATATAGGGTTCTCCATAAACCCAGACTGGCTGAAGTGTCTATTAGATTCTAGTTCAACCCCAACAGAAACAATAAGAGCTTAGGAAGAGCAGTTCCTACATATAATTACTTTAATTTTTAGAGTGATTTGTTAGCTGCAAGTCTTTGAAAAATGCTAGAACATTAGCTCAGCCCTCTTGTGTGTCCAAGATTTGCCAGTGTTTAGGTAAAGTCAAGTCTCTCCTGCATCTCTTTCTTTTTCTCTCCTGTCCTCTTTACCTGTGGTAATGATTTATCCTGTAGTCTCAGATGATTATGTGTCTCGTTTCCAGAGAGTAAAATGGAACAGCTTACACCGCCCAGAGCTGCTGTTCCAAGATGTCCCCGGATTCTTTTATCACTTAACATTTCAGCTCATATTTTGAGGCTATATTTTCTTAATGAAAATCAAAATCTGAGAAATATTACTTTGAAAAAAATTGCTAGTATTTTATACCACTGTGTATTGGTCTCATTAAGCTTTGTGAAGCTTGATCCCCATTTTTTAATCTAACATAAGATTATTGTGATCAAATTACCTGTGTATTTGTCAGTTGTGCTGATAACTTTTGAAGTCTTTGACCAATTTCAAGCAAATTTGACATATAGGTAAAAGTCTTAAGAATTCTAAATTCCTGCTATAGGCTCGTACTGCCCATCCCATCCTTACACACAATTCTTCTGCCAGCAATGAGGTATTGTGTCCTGTTTAGCTCAGGACCACACCTGGAGCTTTAGCTCCAGTTTATCCAAGTGTAATTTCTGGACTCCATTAGTTGCTTTAAAGAAACTCTCAGCATTTTAAGCTAGATATTTATATATTTAAACTCACCACATCTGTATATAATTTTGGCCAAAACCTTGACCAAGTAACTCTATTCTATTCCAAGAGCTCTTTTACATTTAATTTTCACGACTCCTTCTGCAGTTGTTTGCAGACAAAACTGGCTGAAATAATACAATCATATTGCAAAGACACAGTTATATCACTTAAAGGTGTTGAAAGATACATTGGTATATCTTTCTAAAAATTTACAAGAGTTTTCACTGGCTGCTACAGAAAGTATTTCACCATAGCAAAATAAACAAAAGCATTAACTGACTCACTAGACAAGTGCAGAGGGCAGTGTACACTCAGTGAAAGTGACAAATTATTTAATTTTTTTAAAAAAACAACTCTGATATCTTACAGCAGAATGTTTTTCTATGTCTATGACTTTTAGAAAAAATCAAACGGAGGTGACAAAACCATCAGAGCTTGGGGTTCATCCTGATTACCTGCCTGGACAGACTTTCTGTGTCAAGGGACAAGGGATATTTTCTTCAGGGAACTACTGTTAGATCATTTAAAGTATTTAGTCAGCTGAAAATGTAAACAGGATGACCCCTTAAGTTTACCTTCCAAAAGAGTGGTGCCTGAGGAATTTGGAAGATTACAGGAGATCCCACTGAGTATTTAATACCTATATAATTTTTAAAACTGGTAGAAAGATCAGTGTCAGACTGAACCAATGATGCAGTGGATCAATCTTCAGTCCAATTCAATTTTGGTCATTTTTGAGGAAAAAGTTATGAGATATTTTTTGTGAGAAGAACAATACTCTAGATGTTCTAATCTCCTGAACTTAAAAATATTTGAAGGAGGGAAGAGGTGCTTCAGCACAGTTTCAATTGAGGGAAGCTGGAGAATGCAGAATACCTAACTATGTTTCATTCATTCTGCGGCTTATTGTTGATCATGGACTGTAGTAAACTCCAGTGCAAGGTTAAAGGGTGGTTGCCAGACCAGACTCTCCTCTGTGGCCCTCCCAGCTTGTGCACAGCAGTAGGAGATGGACATCACAGTCAGGAACTGCAGTGAGCTTGCAAAGGAGATGGTTCTGGTCGCTAAGTATCCCAAGAAGCACCTAGCAGCTTTTCCCTAGATGAGCAAAAAGAACAGTAGAGCAAGGATATGGCCATTTTCACCCAGTAAAAGCTGAAATAAATATCTTTATTTATCAGAAACATCTCGTGCCATGGAATCCGTATTAGCAGACACAGGAACACAGATTATGATACTCTTACAAGTATTCAATATATTCAGAGAATATATTCAAGCAGTAAAGTGCCATGTTAGTAGAAACATTATATCTTTAATACCCCTCTGTAAGATCTTTACTACAATGCCAGTGGTCAGGACTGACAGTGTAAACTTCTGTGATGTAATGTAGCCAATGGAGAGAAATAACTGTTTCCAGAGGACAGTTCAGGAGCTCTGTATTGAGAGAGACATATAAATGATGTGTATTCACTCCCCTGTGCTCCTCCTGTCCATTTATTGTAGCCACTTGTTAGTAGTCTTGTATTTCACTGATAAGCTCTTCAGAATACTGGTATTTTTATAGTTTCTAATACAACAGAGTATTATCTTGTAAACCCTATGTACTACCCATATAGGAATCAACACCACTACCACTATAATTGGTAACAATAGCACTAATAGCCGTATTCATTAACAATGATAAAAATAACAAATTCTCTCAATTCTTATTCATGCATTTATAAGATAAACTTTTTAACATCCTGTCAGTGTTGTTTTTTGAAAAAATAGTACTTTCTGAAGGGTTAAAGGTTGCATAATCATAATACGACTTCCTCTGAAAAGTCTAAATTGATAGAAAAGTCAGAATACAGAGACAAAGGAGGCAGGCTGATTCTTAAGATCAGCTGCTCCTTCTTCTGAGCAGAGTGACAAGAAAAGGTAAACAAGATAATGGCAGAAGTCACACCTCCACAGCTACCAAGAAACCTTTGCCTTCCAGAAGCTGGTCAAAACCTAAAATTCTCTCATAGATGCTGAGAATCAAAACATGGCACCTTCAGACTTAAAAGCCACCTGTGCCATTGAACTGATATTTAAGTATCTTTTGCTGTCTGAGGGTGCAGAGATTTGTCTTAACTTTCTGATACTGTCAGGGTCTATATTTATTGTCATCAAGGAGCATTGGATATCTTCATGTATTGGTTTTTCTCCTTGAAAAATTGTTAGGCTCCTCATTTTTTGTTTTACATGCCTAAAATATCAGTTCTAAAACCAATCAAAAAATAGTTTTTTTGTCTCTGACCCCATTTCCAGCAATCTAAATGTAGAATTTCCAAGATAAGAATTTGGATCTAAGTCTCACTGCTTTTAGGTGTTGAACCTAATTAATTGTTTCACCTCTCTGAACCTTAAAACCCACAGAATGCCATCGTAGGTCCTATTTTTAAACTGCAGTTTTGCGGCATTCCCTCCATTCTTCAGTAGCAAACATTCTTTCTTGGTGGTTTAGCCCAACAATCTAAGCTGCACTTTATTGTTCATCCTGCACATCCAGTTGTGCAATTTTACCCAGACAAGCACGGTGTGGGTTTCTGCCTAACATTAATTAAGTAGAACAGATAGCTTCTAATACATGGCACCTCTGTTCTGAAAGGTGATATTACATCAAAGGAAAAAAAATATAAAAGTGAATGCCTTAAAACTAAACACTATTCATCCATACGGCCAGGAAATACTGGAGAAGTAAAGAAGCTTTTGGATGCTACACAATGCAGGACTGCTTTGCCCACATATGCAAATAATGATAGTCTAGAGGGGAACACATAAAGAGTCTTTCACAAAAAAAAAAAAATCCTAGATGTGATAAAGGCTTCTACTTTGCTTTTGTCACCTCTAAAAAATTATTTTATTTGAACTAACAGATTTTCTTCTAACTTTGCCAGGAAAGGCAGCAGGAAGTTTAATTTGTTTGGGTTATTAAATGCAATTTTTGTGCCTTTGCATGTTCTTAAAAAATAAACTTCCTAAAACATCATGAAGAAAAGAAAAAAGGAATAAAAAAGGAAATTGATGCAAAATGGGTAATGCTGAAGTAAAATCAGAGGTTTGGATAGTTTTCCTTTTACTTTTCCATTGAGACACTAATTTTTTTCTGAAGTTTGGAATAGTTTCCAACTATTGGATTTTTTCTCTCCCCGAGCTGGTGATTTTTTCTTATTTTCTCCTGCTGCTGGGGATTCAGTCTCAATTGGAGGAAGCAGGCATTGAGGTCAAATTACAAATTAAAAAACTGTTCAACCTCTGTTTCAGGAACAAACAAAAAAGACCTAATAGTTCAAACAAATGCAGAAACTCAGAGAGAACGATTTATTGGTAAAATAAATCCCACCCACCCTGAAGATGAGAAATTAATATTATTAGGTAGAATATGTTTCTACTTTAAAGACAGTTTAGGCATCCTTAAAGTTGAGATTGTAGGTATCTTTAAATTAACCATTTATCTTTAAATTAACCATTTACTTTGCACATAGAGGAATTTGGATTGAAATGAAATTCCGCATGCTAAGTTGCTGCAGAAATCTCACAGTAAACACCCTTTTTTATTCTGTATTCTTAACTTGCATTTCTTGTACTTGTCAGTGGATTTTGCCAGACATGTTTTTCTGTATTTCAGTGAATAAATCGTAGCTTTTAAGAGCTTTTTTCCTAATTTACAGAAGTAATTTCTTTTAAAATTTATATATAGAGCGGAACATTCTGGGTTTAAGAAAATTAATTGTACAATATAATGAAAGATTTTTCTAGAGCTAAGACAACATGATTTAAAATAGTCAGCGTAATGTTCTGAAATATAATTTTGCTTTTGTTGCAGTTGAAAAATGAAGGTTTCTTTTATATACTGTATATCCCAAGATGATTTCAAAGCACTTTCTCTTAGAAAAGCTAGCTGCTATTACATATGAATTTTCAAAGCTTGCCAAGGCTTTGGAAGGAATGATGAAAATTACTATTGCACGACCTTCAGGTTTTCTTTGTTTCATAAAAGGCTAAGATAGCATTTTTGTCATTTTTCTTTCAGCTCAGGTCTTTCATCATAAATATCAAAGCATGCAATTATGCCTGCTCATATCCTACCATATTCTGCCTGTTTTCTATCCATAGCGATGGTGTTCTTTTTTAGGATACTTTTTTCTTTTGTTTTTCGCAAATCTGAAAGAAGTCCCACGTTTTTGTCGAGTGCCATGAATTGTTCATGAAACGTGTGTTGCACTGATTAAAAAGAAGAGTAGTTGATTAAAATGGCTTTTATTCTTTTGTTCTAAGCAAAATCCTAAAGTCATGTTTGAGTGTCAAACCTAACAGGATCATAGAAGACTGATTTGCCCTACAGGTGGAATCTTTAAATAGTGCTCGTTGTAATACATGGGATCACCCTCTCTTCTATTAAAATCTCTAGTGTCATGATGAATTATTTCTGTTGTTCCTTTTTATTTTTCAGGTATAACTGCTTGTTCTGTCTTCTTTTGTGGTTTCATGTGGCCTGATCATCAAAGACATAGAATGTCCATAGCTGCTGTTGCCTAAATTAAGTCATAGTTGCGTAATATACTTCAAAATTAGGTTACTTCTATGTCTTAAATACTTCAAATGAGCATCCATTTGCTTTTTCAGATGTGTTTACTATCTATTCCATTTTACAAGGCATATTGGCATAGCACAGGTGTTATAAATATATCACACTGAAATATCTATGGTTCATTGGCTTTTGAAATGTTTTTTATTTGATTTTGGTTTTTTTACAACCACTACCTTAAACACTAATAACAACTTACACAGTAAAAATATTAATATTCCATTAATTGACTGGAAAAAAAATCCAACAATAAATCTTTGTTAGTGCTTGCAAGAACACACCTCACCGTTTTTTGTTTATTATGCTCAGATTTTTATCAAATTTACAATGACACAAAGAATACATTGTTTTCATCACTTTGAACTGTGCTGTCACATGAATGTGAACTTATTGGCTATGCCTTAAGTTAAATATCAAGGGATATACATTTTCCACATAGAATAAAATTGATTTCAGTTTTCTTTTAATGACGTTGGAGCAACAAACCTCCACTGTATTTTTAAACCAAGTAGAACTGCCCCAGCACGTGTTAATAAAAGTACATATACCTAAACAGTAACAGTATTACTCACAATATCTAACAAAAAATATTTTTAAAAATAATAATTTGAACTATCAAAACCTTGCTATTAAATAAGATTTGCTGATGTGAAATTGTGATAAAATGAATAAAATTGTTTAAAAAAAAATAATTTATTTAATTTAGAGAATATTTAGGCATTTTTCAATCTGCTTAAAAAAAGAACATGAGAAAGGAACAAGCAAAAGGGAGGGGCTTTCTGAGGGATCTTTGCGTGTATCTTTTGAAAAGTCCCTCCTCAGCATATAAATACTCCTAGCAAAACCCTCAGTATAGTGTCTATATGTATCAATACTGCAAAAGAAAGGAAGATGACACTCACCATAAGAGAATTCATTAATTCTCAAGACTTCTAAAATATTAATAGGACTTCCAAACAACGTTGCTTGTTTATGCAGTGTCCATTCAGTTCACTATGAAGTTGAGATGATAGGTGGAAATTCTTCGGTGACTATATATCCTTCTTCCTGTATCACAGTCTGTGCTTGCTTGTTTCCCACACTGAATGATAAATATGTTCAGAAATTATTATTGTACATTAAAAAAAACAACAATACGATAAAGTGTCTGAAAGCTATAAACAAAGTAGCTGCTTGAGAAACTTTTTAATGACTGTAGCAACTCATGGAGGATTTTGGCCTCTGCCTACCTGAAATCCATTTGAAGCAACTTGGCTTCTACAGCGTCTCTTTCTATCAGCCAAAAACTGCATTTCAAATGTTAAACCTCAGTACTAAGGAGATCTTATATTGAATAACATTTTAAAATGCATTTTCTTCTCCATCCATAAAACTTGGATCCCAGAATACTAGCCATAAAGCAACTGATGCTAAATTTCTTTTTAATTGGAAGAAACTCTTTAATCCATTTTAACATTCCTTATGCTTACTATAGAATAGCAATGACACTGGTTTTTTTTGCAGATTATAAATTTACCCTACAAGCATATCATCATCCATGCTGAAATAATATCTTCAGCTAATAAAAGTTTGCCTTTGCCTTTGTTAGGAAGATCATAAAAATGAATTTAAAAGTATGCAAAGTAATAGGAAGACATTCTAAAGTATTCCTTTTTGCCAGAGGCAGACACTATTAAAGACTCATGCAGGTGTAATATTTATGATCAAGCCTGAAGAGGCCAGAGCTTTGTTAATAAAATTAAGGAGGTATTCCCAATTGCACAAGTGTAAAGTGTGGGTTCCAACCCAGAACCAGTCAGAATACTTCAAAGACAGGGAGTAGAGGCTTTACTTATTGCTTTCAGTATATGCAATAAAAAAAAAAATAAAAAGGTGAGCTGAAATGTGGTATAGTGAGAAACAAAGAATGAAGCAATGGAAGGCAACACGTAAAAACAATTATGAATTACAATGATCACTGGAACATCATGTCAGCAAAAGAACAAATTATGCTGTGTAGTTGACAGAAATCAGAAAAAGGAAAGAGAGTCTTCTTCCTAAAATACTGCATAAAACATAAGGCAAGAAAACATGTCAGTGAAGGGAGTTCTGATGATGAAAATCTGTATATTTAAAGGTTAGTTCATAAAAATAAATGAAAAGAACTTGTATTGTATTACTGACTACTGTTAGGAAAACAATATTTAATGCTTAGCAATAAAGAAGCTCAAAGACGTTACTAATTTGCTATTACTATTAATCACTACTTCTGATAATTAAATAGTAACAGTACATTGCCTCAACAAGTCATGTTTAAAGATGTGTGATTCTTTTAAACCATTTCTTTCTAGGATTATGAATTCTAAAACACACAGGAGTAAATTGGAAGTGATAATATACAGGAATTTCTTGAAAACATTGGGGCCACTAAGCAGAAGTGACTACAATATCAATTATTTCAAAATTGAAGGAATAAGACTCAAACCAAAAACAAATGCTGCGACATCAAATTACAAAAAGGATTTTTCACTGGTTTTTGTTGTTTCTTTTAATAGTATAACTAGTCAAGATGACCCTAATATCAAACATGGGGAAAATTAAATTTTTACTGAGAATAGACATATGTTGACTGTGTTATAACAAAATTATGGAAAGCATAACTTACTTCAGCAGAAAATGTAAGATAAAAGTCAGTATTTGTAAATGGCAAAATCTGCAAGGTTACTTGAGCCAAGCTGGAAATCCTATCTTTGTGAACTCAGTAGAAAGAATCATAAATTGTGTCAGACAAACATTTCAAATAGAATGAGAGAGCCAAGAAGACAAAAAAAAATCATATATCCAGAGACTAAAAACCAAATAATATATTATTTAAGTATGAAAGAAACAGGAGGTATGTGTGAAAATTTCTGGGTCTTTGGGCCTCCCAGGGGTTTATGACACAGACTGTGAATGATAAGGACATAGTGAGAAAACAGTTCATTTATTTCCAATAGTATTCATCTTAGGTCATACAGTATCTTCAAGAGGAGATCTTTCTTCATTGTTAATCCTACAGTACCATTATCTTTAGATGCCTCAGTTTGTGGATGACACCAAGCTGAGTGGTGAATTTGATAAGTTTGAGGGAAGAGATGTTGTCCAGAAGGACCTTGACAAGCTTGAGAAGTGGGCCAAGGTGAACTTCATGAGGATCAACAAGGCCAAGTGCAAGGTCTTGCACCTGGGTTGGGACAATCACAAGTATCAGTACAGACTGGGGGATGAATGGATTGAGAACAGCCCTGCAGAGAGGGACCTGGGGATAACGGTAGGTGAAATATTGGACATGAGCCAGCAATGTGCACTTGCATCCCAGAAAGCCAATCATATCCTGGGCTGCATAAAAAGAAGAGTGACCAGCAGGTTGAGGGAGGTGATTCTGCCCCTCTACTCCACTCTCATGAGACCCCCACCTGGAGTACTGTATTCAGCTCTAGGCCCCCCAGTGCAAAAAAGATGATCTGTTAGAGCAAGTCCAGAGGAGAGCCACAAAAATGATCAGAGTGCTGGAACACCACTCCTATGAAGAAAGGCTGAGATGGGGTTGTTTAGCCTGCAGAAGAAAAGGCTTTGGGGAGACCTTCTTGTGGCCTTCTTACTAAAAGTAAATAAATAAACTGAAGTCAGTGACCAGAAACTACATTGCTGGAAGAAGAAAGCTAAGCTAGGCACTCACCAGAGGAAATAAATTATATCTCGCAAAGCACCAGTCAGGCCAAACTAACCTCAGTCCTTGACTAACTGACTTCGTTATCAACAGCACCAGGAAGAAGGGAGAATGGGATAGGGGCAGAACAAGCTGTTACGCAGGTCACCGAAAGTAATGTGTTCACTTACAAGTATGCTGAAGTAGTTTGCAATAGTGTATTAATGCAATATACTTATATTCAAATGCAAAATCTGTCAATTTGAAGTATCATGAAGTCTGACAGAGGAGAAAACCAAAAGTGACAGTGCAAAAGTATGTGGAATTTAGGTACTATTAGATGTCTAATGGTCATTCGTATAAAATCTTTCATAAAATGGTACATAAAGAAGCCTGAATCCAGGGCACCAATTCAGATATCCAATAGAATGTTAATCAAGAGTCCTTAAGGACAAGGAAGTAAAAATAGATGAAATATTATATATGATCATGTAATAATCCAGGAATTTGTTTTAGGAAAATTACCAGTAATTAAATAACCAGAATGATCTTCTGTACAGTAAGATGTTTCCAGGGGTATGGAGACCTGTGCACTAGACAATTCTTTCTATGCCACGTACCTCAGTGCATTTCTGTACGACACATGAAAGGTATGCCGGGACGTTACCAATGAACTGCCCAATCCAACACGGCGGCTTGTACTTCAGGGTCTCTCTGAAAAATCAATCTTTTTCAGTGTGTATATATATATATATATATATATAAACACACACACATATGTGGGTGTATGTATATATATAAATACACACTTCCTGGTAGCAGGGAGCAAAGCGAAATTATCTTAAGACACGTAACAAAAAAGAGGCTGTCTGGTCAGCAGAAATCTGTATTCAGCAGAGGAAAGAAAGTTCTAGCCCCTCATATCTGACTTTTCTTTAGCCTTAGCTAAAAGATTTGCTAAAGGTTGCAGAAGTTAAACCTCGTGTTTGTAAATCTAGTTAATTACGGCATATGTGTTTGTTTTTCCAGAGAAGTCAGTGAGAAGGAAGGATGAAGAGATACACATTAGTAAGAGTCAGGTGTAAAGGTGTTCATTTGTGCTTGATTTTCAGTTTCTAGTCAGTTAAGATTCTTTGGATCTTTCTGTATAGAAAACTATCACAAAATCTTCCTAAATATATTTATCTTTTCTTGGGTTAATCCTTTAGCAACTCATTTGTAACTATCCATTCAATTAGCATAGCATCTATCACCCTTGAAATTCTAGGGCTTACTACCTTACACAAACTAAAGCTTTAGGAAGTGTTAATTAGGAGTTATGGGACTTAATTAAGCAGCAGGAGGAAAAAAGTTCTCAAACGCTATGTTGCATTGTAACGTGTATTTCTATTCAGAATAACAGTTAATTCTGTTAGGAATAACAGTTATGATATTTTAAAGTTTGAGAATCTATATATCAAATGAAGAAAAAGATATAGTTGACTCTCATAGGCTTATCAAAGTATAATACGTTATGTATGAAGCTATCTCCGTTCCAGCATTGTTACAAAAAGGAAAACTGAATGACTTAAGCAGAAAAAAATTTACTCATGTCCTATAATTCAGGTAGTATTCCATAAAACAAACAAAAAAATTCCAAAAATGACTGGCTGAGATACTAAGAATGCTGGAACTTCAGTCTCTAAATGTCTTCGGTGTACAGGTATTAAAAAAGTTTCTGAATACTAAGGATTCTTCCTTCCACTAGTAAGAATTCACTAGGAATGAAGAAGATTGACTAAAGCTGTGTTTTGACAAGAAGAAATGTTTTCAAAATGTTATTTCAAGTCCTGAATAAAGTTTGTTTGAAGAAAGGCATGGCCAGTTTTTAACCTGTGTCAATGAATGAAGTATTATTGAACTTGGTCTTTTACTATCTTTATAAGTAATGTTTATTTAAGCTATACTTCCAGGTGACTTTGGTTTGGTCTCTCACTTCAGGAGGAAAATACCTTGTCTGATGAATCAATACAGATATATTTCGATATACCAGGCAGTTATTTTCTCAATCAATTAGTTTGATCAGAACAACATTTTGTGCATGCTTAGAAATATTATCTGCAATGACAAAGACGTCTACCACTTTTCTGAATATACAGTTCACAATTTTATCCTCCAAATCAATTTTAGTTTTAGAAACAAAAAATGTTAACAAACTCAGAAGAATGTTTTCAGGTAAGTTAAATGGAAAAATCTACATGAAAATCACTGAAACATCTGACAAGCCAGCTAAAACTAAATTCATAGTTATTAATGGTGTAATAGAGTAGCCTTTCAGATTATGATCATTACTATGGGACAGATGTTTCATCTTTATTGCAGCTTCAAAGTTGCAGATCGTCCATGAGGGATATACTGTGGTCACGTGGAAGCACTCTGTGGTGAAACATTTGAGATCCAGTCTGTAGACACAGCTGAAGTATGCAAATATTAAGTTTCTCTATGGGGTAATCTTAAAGAAGGATTGATTATCTCTTCACTCTGTCTTGGTAACTGTAAGAAATAGGCTTAATACTTGTGGCAGATGCAACTGCCCTGACAAAGACCTGACAAAGACCTGACAAAGACTTAACAAAGACCTAACAAAAGCCCAAGAAAACTTCCTGCCACAGCTCTTGTCACACCTACATAGTAGTGGTCAGCACATGCATATTTCGGTCAAAAGGTAAGGAAGTCGGGGTCCTCAGCCAGTGGGGGGTCTACATAGCCATATTTGATGACAGATCAGATTTGACTAGGGTATAAATGGAACCCTGCTGGAGAGCCATTTTGAGTTGATCCTCTTCAGAGCAGCGGGCCTGTAGTCAGGGACTCTCCCCTTGGGTCAGGACGCTGCCCCAGGAAACTCTTCAAGGTTGAGAGCCCTTCCTTTATTAAGTTAGTGATTGCAGGTTTTGAATCATCGGCCATAAACCTTAAGAATTCTTAAGTCAGTTGTGTAATATTAACTCCTGAATGACATTCTGAACCTGTGGATTGTTTGTCGGAGTCTCAAAGTGGTTTTGGTTAGAGTAAAATTTAGTTTAATTTTGTTACCTTTTTGTAAAATAAATCCTATTTCTACTTTGTTAGTCAGTCTGGCCTGGTTTTGTGGGGTTCCGCGACAATACTATCTAGCCTGTAGAGGAACTGCATTTTGAATTATGCTGCTTCAGAACAGTGAGTAGATTCTATCTCTGAGTAACTTCCTTAAGCATGGGTCCAAATCCATGAAAGTTAATGACACTTTGTACTTTCTACTCATTTGCTTGAGCTAATTAGAGAAAGAATTGAGAGCCTTGTCTCCTTGTTTTCCTCAGTAAGGTAAATGTGATAGAAAGGTCAGCAGACAACAGGATGAAGTTGATAGCCAAGTAGTGGTAAAGGCCAGCTGTGGATTGATAAATACTCAGGAATGAAGGAATTGCAGAAAGGGAATAGTTTTGAAGAACTGTTCCCTCTCTGTGTTCCTACTGATGTGGATACTGCACTTAAATAGTGCAAGTACAGCATAACCACAGTCTCTGCGTTACATATTTTTCCCTTAAACTTTAGGTCATAAAGTGCGATGGCACCAGTTAAGCGTGATTACAGACAGTCCTTTGATGTATTACTGTATGTTGGTTATATTAAATCATTTCTTGTTGCAATAAGAAGCAGAAGATACCACTTAATGTTGGATACATATATAGTAACGACAAAGACATGGTAGAAACAGTGTGAACCTCTTAAGTTTTTATTTAATACATTCAGGACCTATATTTCTTTGGGTTTCAAAGAGATTCAAAGAGTAAAAATTGTGACAATTACACCAAAATCCTGAAATGACAATAATATATGTACCTGTATTAAACAGAACTTACATAAACTGTGGTTTTTTATTTCAGTATTTTTTCTTCAGCCTCCTAAGTTACAAAAGATGCAGCCACCTTCTTATATCTAGCCTTGAAGGTGATACAGTGTATTGATTTGACACATCTTGAGACCTAATAATCAAGTACATGTTTTTATGATTGGCTGATGGTGCCTTGTGTCTGGCTGCCTAAAGAATGTTAAGTTGACTGAGGTCATCTATAGCCTATAGATAATCTACACGACTAATAAAAATGCTAAGTAGACTGTCAATATGTTTTCCAATCATATCAAACCTCCTAATCCAATTTGTAATTTTCAAGATGAAACTAATCTAAAAAATAAAATAAAATATATATGTTTACTAGAACAGAGTGATATATTGCCAGTACGCCTTTAGCTGCATTTTAAAATTTGAGATTCTGCTTGAAAAACTATGATAATAAATATCATAGCCTGGTAAATTTTTAACAGATCTTTATGGACAGAACATTGTACTGGTGATTATTATCCAAAATAAAAAAAAAACAAACGCTATATCTGAGCCTCAGATATGTGGAATGCATTACTCTATAACCTTAAAAATCTAGTTTGTGCTTTCTCATAAGCTATTTTCAGCCGCAGATTCATATCTCAGAATGGTATCTGGTTGAAAGTATACATTATAAAAATAATAGTAATATTTGGTACTGCATACAGTCAACTCCAAATATCTTCTTTTGCTGATGTGGTAAAATGTTGAATATTTCAGTTGAGTGGACTTAGAGATATAAAACATAGGAACTGTGACTGTGGAATACTGTATTTCAGTGCCATGGTAAAACCCCTAAATTTAGCTGTGGATCCAAGACTATCCTTCCTCAAACTAGTAGGTGTTAGCAAAGAAGCTGTGGTCCAAAAGTTCACACTGTCCGAGAGTATTATATTTTCTTTCCAAGATGTACATCTAAAGAAAATCAGATATTAACATAGACTATGAACTTCCATTTTCATCATTAGTCAGATAATTTCCTAACTTTATTTAAGCTTCATTTAAACTCCCTTACACATAGCAATATAGTGGAGGGTTCATTGATATATTGCCAGCCTTGCTCAGTTATGTAAATGCAGATTTTACAGCATAAACCAGTCTGTAAAAAGTTATCATGACTTTCTGCTGCAGGCCCTTTAAATCTGATAGACTCTGAGGTAGATATGGCCATTTCCCAATTCAATGTTTGCCAATATCCGTTAAATTTCTCTTCAGTTTTCTTTTTAAAGATCAGATTCCTGAAATAATGTAAATGTGTTTAGCTTAGGGCATTAAATATTGATTCTGAATGTTTTTAATTAGATAATTACTATAATAAATCAAACACATTCATACATGAGAATCCTATTATTTAGCCTTTTTTTTCAGTCATACAGCTGTATACTACAAAACCAGAATGAGTTAAAAATTTTAAGGCCCAAAATTTTTCTTGGCTTCTTGTGAGCTGTTGTTCAGACTGGGGGACTTATGGTATTTTCCATCCAGCCTAATCACCTCATTTTGCTTCCCATGAAAACCAGAGAGAAGGGGAAGGCTGCAGTGCTGGGTTCCCACATCTCATCCTAAAATAGGGTGGAACAGAGGTCATCCTGACTAGGAGCTAGGAGGTGCTCCTACACCACAGCCACCCTTTGCCACTGAAGACTAGATAAAAAGAGATAAGTATTATTTTGCTTAGAAGAACAACAAGAATGAAGCTACGTGCACTGTTCTAGGAGGGGAATTCACAATACTGAGCAAGACGCTCAGCCTCCATATACAGGGAATGAGAAGAGCTTTGCATCTCACGATAGGATATCAGGCGTGCATGATGAAGGATGTAAAATGAGACAGTAGGAAAAAGTAAATTAACAGTAAACATTTTGGCATTCTTTTATTTGCTGTCTAATTTTTCAGTCAATAAGTGAAGTTGTGAACCCTTTTATAGTGAATTTTGAGTCTTTTGACAAGATGGGCACAATTTATTTGCCTAAATGTATGTCTACTGCCATTTAAGGTATTAAGGTATCCTGCCTGGCTTCTACCTTCCCCCCATAATGGAATAGATATGCAAATTTTTTACTATATTTTTCAATCCCATATGAGGTCACAGCTTATTTTCTAAAGCTTATTTTCTTAGTTGTTCTTTTGTGGATCGTTTAGAAGTCACGGATAGATTTCCAGGATCTTTCAGACAGCTGAAGAAGAACATTTTGTTTTCAGGTAAACTTTGATGACATTTTCAGACATTTTGGCATAGTCAATTTTTCTTTTAAAAACAAATAAACAAAAAATACTTTTTTTTTTAATAAAAATGAACTTGATTTAGGGTTTTGGTTACTTTCAGGATAGGGGATTTAAAAAGCTCTCCAAATATAAAACAAAATAAATTTGAAAAATGTATCACTGAAATACTATAAAGGGACAAAATTAACCTCTATTGTCAGTGACAGGCACTTTAACACAGGTAGACTTCTCCATTATACTTCTTTTTGACAAAAAAAATTACTGAAATCTACTTATGTAACCCATAAATGTGATTTTTCTTAACCTCTTTTGGATACTGTAGAATCCGTGGGTTTTGTCAGGCCTTCCAAATTTAGGATTTGTAGGTGCTATGACCATTTTAGCTGTAGTTGAACTATTGCACACATAATCCTCCAAACTAAGGATCTTTTTCAAGTTATTATTTTCTAAGTGAGATAGTTTAACGTGCAATAAAAAATCTATACTTCAACTTAGAGAAAAATGAAAAATGCTGTGAAAAGTTACTTGGAAATCTCTTAGTTATAGCTAAAGTCTGCCTACTCCCTACAGTGCAGAATAAAAAAATTTCTACCTTCCTTTCTTCCCAGTTTGGCCAAGTAGAAACTTATCTGACTGTGATTTCAGCCAAAGAGAAAGACAAAGGCATTGCCTTCACTCTTTCTGTAGTAGGGTCATGGCAAAAAAAAATGGTAGCTGTTAGGAGAATTGATGTTCTTTCTTGTTCAGGGCAGCCAGTCAGCAATGTTGAAACACTTTCTGAAAGAGAAAGAACGAACTCGATTTCAGCTATGACAAAGTAAGGGTTGGTGTGAAGAATTTCACCTTACTCTGGGTGATGCCTGATGTTGCAGTCAGCTCCCAGAAGGCCTTTTCTGAGCTGTTTTTCAGTAATTTCAGTTAATTTTAGTTAGTTATCACAGGTAAGAGAGTAAAAATATCTTGGCTTTTTCTCTTCCTATCCCTCTAATTGGCAGAATTTCAACCCAGGTCTTTAGATCTCTGACTTTCATTTGTTTCTGACTGTGCCAAGAATATTTTTTGGCATCTGGCATTTTAACAGTAACATTGCCAGTGACCAGGCATTGGATAGAATCAAAGTACTGACACTGTATTTTGTAATTTTCACAGAAGCATTTGATTTGATTGACTCTAGAATGCTGATTAGAGGAGATAAGACTATGATGCTCTTGAGGATAAGTCACTTAACTCAGATTCATGACTGTTTAACAAGAAGAGCACACAGATTTGTTGTACAGGACAAGGAATCTGGCTTGGCTGAAATGGACTGTGATGTCTGCCAAGACTCAGTCTTCAGACCACGTTTATTGAATTTATTTGTCAATGATTTATTCTTGATTGTATTAAATCTATTTTAAAACTATATAGATGATGCAATGTTACAAAATTGTTCTAATTCATTAGCCATGGTAGGGAAGGATTCGGATAATTTATGGAGGAAATTTTAAAAGAAAGTTTTTTCTAATGAACAAGAAAAGTGTTAGCTATTCATTTCCAAACAAACCCCAAACACTTCTGCAGTCCTTACTCAGGCAAAAAAAAAGAAAGCTCTCTATTGAATTCCATACTTAAGACATGACTTAAGGGTTGGATCAACACAGTCTAGTTACTCTTGAGCAATTTTGTGTTGAAATGCTGTTAATTAGAAACAGGTATCATTTTAAAAGGTAAGAACTCCACTGAATATATTGTACTTCAGCAACAGATGAAGCAAGAAACAAATAATCCACAATGTGCTATCAGATGAAAGGTTGTTTAAACTTAGAAGTAAGAAAATCAGATTGTAATTTCAATAAAAAACTATTTAGATTTGTTTTATATTAATGCTATGGATAGATAAAATCCAATTTGCCTTTAGGTAAATTTTCATATTTGTAGCTTTACAGAATATAAGAACACATCACTGCAGCTTTTATGTGAATAAGTCAACTTACTTCTTCCTCAGTGATCCTGGAACTATGCAAATGTGTTTTATGTTTGGAGAGACCCCTGTTTATATGAAAACAATGTTGTTTTCTTTTAGATTTTAAATTAATATTCTGAGCCTTTAAGGGAGAAAGCATAACAGCCTCATTTACCCTACAGTCTCTGTGTGACAATATGGGAGGGTACATTTAATGCCTTAGCAGTAAGCATTTTGAACAGGCATCCAAAGGTGACAAGAACTGAAATAATCTTTGGCAAAATTCAAATGCAGCTTAATTGAATATTTAAAATAATTTGCAAATAATTGAGAATAAATTATGTAATGATGTGGTAGGAATGATTTGATTTTATACTTCCTTCTGCTTAGAAGTACCACAGACGCTTGGATATGCATAGGGCAAGTTTCTTGCTGTGAAAGTCATTTTAGATGGAATATGAAGCCTTGTACATTAACGAGGTTTTATTATCTCCTGTTCTGATATTTTCATGAATGAAAATATAAAGATATTTATATAACTCTTTAAAGCAGGTGGTGGTTTAGACCTTCGTTTCATATTGGCATCTTCTGTTGTATTTAATCCTTTATATTTTAATACAGATATTTTAAAAATTCATAGGCTGTGAATAGATCATATATGAGGGTACGTGATGCAAGACATTCCTTCTTCAAGGCAGAAATATTTAGATGCCTCTCCTGTCGATTACTTTTATGTTTCAGGTTTTGGTTTTGGGTATTTTTACTTCTTTGACCTGTGGAGAGATCCCACAGGATAAACGTCTATGCCATGAAAACCTGGTTATGCTTGGCTTCATATTTTAAAAAGTCAGAAGAATACCCTGTCTTGGATGCATGCATTACTGACGTCTAAGCCCTGTGTAAGTACTCCAAATGTTAGAATATGGTAATACTAAAAAGGAAGCAATATATGTTTATCTTGAAAAATATTGAAGTCCTGAGTGCTCATCCCATTTATCAGTAAGTACACACAGTCATCTCATCAAACTGCAGCTTCAGTGAGAACAAACAAAAGAGTTTTAGTTCCACATTTCAGTAACAGACTTTGACACCTGTCATCAAGTAATGTAATTATAAATGTTGAAATATGTTTCCATGTACACATGAAACTAAGAAATGCCTACTTTGTTCATAACTCCAAGGCTATTGCAGTCAAGGCTTAGCTCGGAGGGTCTCTCTCACGGATGTTTATCAGGGTCACTCTGTTCTGCTTTCTGTCCTGTGTCTTCATTTTACCTTTACCTGTATTGCGTTCCTTCTCCTGCCATAACTATCCTAGCAAAATCCAGAAAATATGGATTCCTTTTGCTACAATAGCTTATTCAAGCCAAGGAGCTGCTATAATAGAAGAACTCTTCTGCCACTGTATGCTAAAATAGCTGAATCCTATCCAGCGAGAGTGTTGCCAGCATTGCTCTTTGCATGTGTCTATCCTGTGCTCACATGTAAGTAAACAAGTCCTCTGTGTTAAAAATGGAAAAAACAATGAGTCCAGTCTGGTTTCAAAGACAGGAGTCATTCTCAAGAGAAGAGCGAGTTCTTGAAGTGTTGATACTGACTAGTGAAGAAGGAAAAATCCTGGTGATGAGGAAGGTTCCTGTATTTAATTGCTTTAACATAGAATAGAGAGAAATAGAAGACTTCACTCCGTGGAGCTGACTATCCACGATGGCCTCAGGGGCAAAGACAGAGGTGGCCTTCATTGCCTTATGCCTGACAGTTCAGTTGCCTTAGTCAAGCTCCAAATATCCAGACTGAACATGACAAGGGTCACTTTGAACTGAGTTATTCTTTTATAATTGCCAGCTGTATTGACAATTCCTTTGGGAGCTCAAAATTAAGGATTCTGAGAAATATAGGTTGGCAAGACTTGCAGATCTTGTCAAAGACTTAATGACATTATGAAGTTTCTAATTGGAAAACAGCAGCATCAAATACAAGTGTTTAATTTTGTTTTGATGATATTACCTTCTGTGACATCTTATCCTTGTGTAGCATGGTGAAAGAGGAATCAGCCATGCATTTGCTACATTTTAAAACTTTCTTTTTATCTAAGGATAATATGGTTTCCTTTAATTTCTTTAAATACTTGTTGACAATCTTGTTATCTTTGCCAGTTACCTTGAAAATCTTCTGAAAGGATCAGTCTTTGAGTGAATAATGAAGATAAAGGTACAGAGTGTTTAACCATGCCATGATTTGGAAACTATCAGTACTGAAGGTAAGCAGGAACAGAAAAAGTCCATCTTAAAATGTGGATGAATTTTTTTTCCTTATGAATTCACGTGTCAGAGCCCTCTTGCACATGCTGAATTTTTGTTTACTGTCAGGTAAATTTTTGCTTGTGCAGGAGATGAGGCTATTGGAGCTGTGGGGGTTTGATAGGATTTTCCCAAAAGGAAGGATCTTAAAAAACAAACAGGTGAAAATGCCATGAGCAGGTCAGTTACAGATCTGTTTCAACACCTCTCAGGCAAACTAATTTTTCTCTTCAGTTTATACCTTAATTTATGTTTTATGCAATGAATCACTGGGATAACCCTAACATTTGCATTCCATGACTTTTGAATGTTTAAAATAGAAACCTTCATGTTGAATTGACAAATGGTTTGTATTAATATAAAATTAGATTTAGGAAAATCTTTTAATCTATAAATGACATCTGGTATTTACAGCTTTAGAGTCTGATGAAGATAGATGCACTACCTTACATGTTTATAATATTTTGTAAATTTGCAAATGCATATTTAAATTGATTGTATCCCCCTCTCATCCTTCAAATGTCACTGGCACTCTAAGGACCTAGCCCAAAGCTCACTTTCATTAATGGAAAGACTTATAGGCTAAATGTATAGTCTAAAATTAAACAGAGCCTAGGAACATTCCTGAGCTCTGGACTACTACCCTTTCTACTGTTAAAGTGTTAGTGTGTTCCTCAGCATGATATTGGCCTGTGCCAGCTAGCCTTCGGCTGACTAATTCCTGGATGTATTTCAGGAGTTAGAGTGAGCCAGAGAAAATCACTAACAGACACTTTGAGTGCAGCCACCCTGTTCTGGAGGGTGAAAGAGTTTAGTAGTATGGGTGTGGGATGTCCTGTGCGAGTTGGTCTTAGTGTGTCTCCTCCTAAATAGCCACAATGAAGTCTAAACCAGGGTGCTTGGGGGGGATTGGGACATCATATGTTTGCTCTGCATAAACTTCCTTGCGTAGGGCTGTGTTCAGATAGAACTGGTCAGGAGCTTTTTTTTGATTGCTTGTTTTGATCATAAAATAAAAAAACTCTTAATGGGAATGTCCCTTCCAGCCCCAATAAGTATAGAATTCCTAGTTAAGAAAGGACACAATTCCACTAACCCATCCAAGAATGACAACCATCTGGAGTGGTGAGAGTAAGATCCTGGCTTAAAAGAATCAACAACTGGGGAATCAGTAGCCTCCAGCCCATAGGAGTGTTCCTCTTTGAGTTAGTGTGATGGTGTCTGGATCTCAGTGTGAGGCTGAGGACAGGTGCCAGGATGCTATTATACTCAGAGAGAGAGAGGCAAGTGGGATCAGACCTTTTAAATTTGAAGTGGCTATTTTGAGTACCCAGAAGACTGGAATCCAATCCCCTTGGCTTGGAAAAAATGATATATTTAAAGACAAATATTTATAAAAAAACTCTGGACTAATTCCACTTCTTTGTATCATATTTCTTTTTCTGATTCAACTAGCATCTTAAATGTTTTTGATTTATTCAGAAACTTGACTTGAATTTTAAACAACATTTCAAGCAACAAGAAAGGTAAGGCTCATCTGGATGCTTTCTCTCTGTATAAGTGTGTGACTGTGTATAAATACTCCAGTAAAAGAAAGTGCATATTCTGCAGTAAAGTTACATTTATTAATTGTTTCTAGTGTAGCAATATTTGTTTCTTCTCTTGGTGTTACATATGTCTAGATGGAGAAGCAAGGAAGGGTTCATGAGGTTCTTTACAGTGGATTAAAGTAATTAACTTTCATGTCAGGATTTAATCTACGTAAATTTAAGCACAATTTGGGCCTTTAACATTGTTTTACAGGAATGCAAAATGTGATTATTTATCATCTTTTCCTTCCTATGCATGTTATGAACAGGAAAATGCAAAGCCTTTACAGTCTTAAACCTATGTTGCTCCACAACAAACTGTACTTCTGTTACTTATTTTCTCAGAAAGGTAGAGACAAATATGTAGGCTGAAAGTTTTGAATGAATGACACTTATGACCAAAAGAAGATACCCCCAAGGAACATGTTTGTGTACCTCTTTCACAGCGTGCACTCTCACACAGCAATGAGAATTTTCTTTGGCTATATTCTGGCTCAAAAAATGTATGTCTAATGGATCTTTGTCAGAGCGAGAAATACTCTCAGTGAATTAGAGTCAATAGAGTCGCTGAAACATCCTTGCTAGAACAAGAAAGGACATATCATTCCTTCAGTTGTGCTCATAATTTCAGTGGCCAGCATGCTTGCGCATGTATCCCTCAAGCGCCAAGAATAGTCTTCAGCACTCCAAAAAGACAGTGTCTGGGAGAACGAGTTCATTGCCAATCTGCAGAGCCAGAAAGAGGATGCATTAGGGAAAGGAAGCACGTGTTTTATCTTGCCTATAATGCTGTTGCTCTGTGCAGTTCTCCAGTGCTTTTGTAAGGTTTATGGATAGTCTTGGCCTCTGAAATCACAGTGTCTCCAGACACTGCTGCTTCTCAGCTCCTTTGCCAAGACAAAATAAGTCAGAAAAATATTAATGTTAAGACTGGGAATATTCAGGGAACTTCTTCAGGTTTGTCAATCTTTTTTTCCAGTAGTTTAAACTATACTTATTTTATCCCTATTGAGGAAACCTAGAGAAAATAAGTTTTCTAACTTGAGCAAAATCTAGGTTTTATCACCCATAGAAAAAGAACTAATTTTGCCTGTGCAAGTGAATAATCTCTGTAAGGCATATAAGAAATGCTGCAGGCATTAAATTTTTCCTTTTCTTCATTTTACTTCCAGTATTTGTGTCTCTATTCAGTGATTCTATTCAATTTCCGGTTTTGCTTTTCATCTCATTTTTCTCCACATTTTATTTAGAAATTTATTTTCTATTTTTCTTATCTCAGCTTGTTCTATTGGGATTCTGCAGCCAGTCCTGGTTCAGTTTAACTTTCACTAACACAGCTTTGAAACCACTAGAAAATGGAATAAAAAATCATCTGTTGCTGACTAAAATGTGATTGTTAATTTCATATTCATTAAACGGATACTGTGTACAGATGTATATATCTGGACACTGTGTGACATAATCTTTTGGATTCTCTTTCCTGCTACCTCTGACCCTGCCTATACAACGCCTGCTTCACAACATCATCTGATGTGAGCAAGAATGAAGTTCCTTGGGTAACAGAATATCAGTTTCATGCAGCACAGATGAGAATGGGGTTGTCTCATTAAATAATACCTCATAATGAGACACTCTGAGGAAGCAAGGGGAAAATAAAGATGTGTCTGTAAGTTATTAGCCAGAGACTGTTTTATATAAAATATACAGAAACTGTAAGGAAATGTAATGTATTTGGAGTACTTTTGCCATGGTTAACAGATTTTAAGTTCTTTATACAATTCTGAAAAAAATGTCTATACAAACTCAAAGATACAAAATGTTTCCATATCACTACTGATAAAAGGAATCTTGAAAAGGAAAAGCAAGCAGTTGTCGAAGATCAAAAACGACACCTGAAATCATCATTGTAAATATCACTCACAATCAATTATGATATCTGAAATAAATATGCATAAAGGAAAACAATATAGAAATGAAACAAAATACAGCTAATACAACCAAAATTGTAGAATTGTTTTAAGAAGTGCCTTTCTCATTACAGCTGAATGTGATTTTCCAGATAGAGGCATTGTAATATGACCCTGTGTGCTGTTCTCTGTGTACAATAAAGCAAGCAAAATTAATCCCTTCCCCTGATGACCTCTAGAAATGAAAACCCATTATAGTAATAATATTTGTACTTAGGCCTTGATGTTTTTGTGCTGAATCTGAATGCCATGAAGTGATTGTATACAGTGGCTGATGAGGACACATGTACAGATAATTACATAAATAATCCTCTTTATATAGGTGCAAGGTGACTTTTTAGATCTGGTATGGAAACTAGTTGAAGCCTAATAAAACTTGTAATCATTTTCTTTACTGCTAAGGCCTGAATGTTATTATGTTGAAAGGTCTATTAGGAATGTTTCCCTTTTTAACATGGAATGTATGTAACTGGATCTTGTGCACAATTTTCCTGTTTGTAAAACTTGAATTAAGCATTGAAATTTCTGCCTAAGTTACTGGTTTTGGTGTTTGCCAAAGTATATATGGTATCAAATACTATAATACGTCTTTGTTACCAGTCTGCGGTTCGGTTAGCAAACCCCACTTGAAGGGTAAAAGATCTTTTAAAAAACAACATTATTTCGCTTGGAACAGGAATCAATACTCCATATGATATGGTAATGAAACACAGACTTTGTAACATATTGATGGACACTGAGAAAGTGTGTGTGGTGAGAGGAGTGGGTGTATTTGTGTGCATGTTGGAGGGACCACAACAGTATTAATAGCCTGTAAAGGAGGTTTCTGACATTTGGTAAACACGAGTACGACACAGAGCACAATAGGAACTACAGTTCAGAAACAATGATATGTACATTACTCTGGAACGCCATTGAGTATTTGTGAGCTTTCTTCTGTCAGCATTTGTATTTTCACAGGATGTAGTAGCAAAGCATTAACTTTGTGGAAAAGGAAGGCTAAAAAGACATCCACGTATTGTTTTACTACTTTGCTTTACTTTTAATATTTGTATATCTTTCTGACGTGAGCCATATATCCAAGACAGTTCAGTTTTGCGCAAACAGTCTGGCTTTCTATTTGTCTAAGTGGTAATAAATTCCCATTGATCAGGGCTTAGTGGAAATTACAACGCCCTCCGTGTGCCTCAGCCGGGGAGGCTGCTCCCAGCAGACTCTCGCTCACGTTAAAAGCTGGCTGGAATGTTTCAGAATGGTTGGTGTTGTTGCACATTACTTTGCAATGTCAATACCAGAAGACCTATTGATTTGGATCACTTTCTTTAAATAAAAGAAGTGATTTACTATTTGAAAATAGTAAAAATGGCCACCTAGTGTAAAAATAACACTACCTTGTCTCTCTTTCTTAGACTGTCCATCAGCTTGGGAAAGCCTTGAATTATTGCATGCTGTAATTATTTATTTTAAAAAAACGTATACCATGTGTTGTACTTTCAATATATTGATTGCAAAAAGGGTTATTTGTAGCCTTCTGCTAAAGAATAAAACTTGAATTTATTAATTGCTTTTTGTTTTAGATTAAGATTAGGTGGATTTCTTTTAAGCAGTATATATGGGTGTTTTGAAGAGGGTGACCTGAGAAAGATACAGATACATTCAAGACTTATCAGTCTTTCACACCTGTACTTCTCAGTGTCAGTCAAGCAGCACTGGCAGAGGAAGTGTAGAGAGGTTTCTTTCTAACGGTGATTTCCATATGAGTGTCAGCAGACTGCTAAAAAGTGAGAGAGAGAGGAGCTATGAAAGCAACAAGGACAGATATGAAATGGGAGGCAATATACACTATGCTAGTATCTGTACACATGAAACACTTTACAATTAGTAAATACCCAAATCAGCTGCTTAAATCCATATCATAAGGAATTAGAAGTCAAGATTTATCTGTACGAAATAAAGATTGCCAATAAAGAGGGTATGGTTCGGTTTTGGGGGTTGGTTTTTTTTTTTTCTTAAGAGGTTAGGAAGGCTGGAAATCAGCCACAAACCAAAGCATGCCGTATGTCAGGGAGGATCTTTCTTCTTTACAGCAGTAGCATATTAACCAAAAGTCTTTTCAGTATTTTCACCCAGATTGTTTCCCACTCCTTCTTTTGAGTTCTCTTTTCCTTTGCCTGATCCTTCAGGATCCTTCCTGGTACTTCTTCATCCCATCTAAAAGCTTTGCATATGTGACCTATGGTCAGTGGATGATGAAACCTATTGAAGGCATGCAGCTCCTTGGGCGGGCTGGGAAAATGTGACACTACTTCTCCCTGGGTATTCTTCTTTGGCATCCTTCTGGATCTCTACCACGCTGAGGATCCTTTTTGAAATCCTAGTACTATTCTATAAAAATAACGCAGCTTTCTCTTCTAGCTTAAAATGTGTTTTTTTTCAAGAACGACATCACTCATGCACTGCCTGTTAAATGAACATGTATTCAAATAACTTACTGATTGTGCAAAACAACTCTGCCTGTTACAGTACACATTCAGTGCAGAAAATTGTTCTGTTAGTTGAACTGCTTTTCCCGTCACAATGAAACACATATCTGCTTACAGCTAAAAGTCCAAGGGCCTGATTTACTAAAAATTAGTGATCCATCAGATTGATGGGCAATCTGCACTCTTGGTGCCTTGAAATTTCTTGCATCAGTCACCAGATCATGATTTACTAATAGGGTTTCAGGGCTTGCAAAATAGCACAACTCTAACCACATATTAATATTTAATCTGGCATTTTAAGTGCACCTAACAAAAGATCCCAGAGCTGCTGACAGGACCCTAAATTGTGAATTTCTTAAAAAGGAATTGAGTATTTCCGTAATGGTTTCATGTGGAAATCTGAAATAAAAATAAATACAGGAGTTAAGCCCTGCTCATGAACTTACAAGCTTCTGACTATATTTTCTTGAAAAACTGTTTATAGTTTGTTTTTTCGTAGTCTACCTTCATTAACATACGACAAGTCTTCCTTTGGCAGTTTCAATGTCCATAGCTCATGATGCCACTGAAATTTCAAAACTCGTTTCTATATTGTGTGCAATTAAACAGTCTGCTCTTTAAATACTTAATCTACTTGGCAACTCTAGAAAGGTGCTAAAAAAGGGTAAAAATAATGTATAAATCACAAAGACCTCTTTATTACCATGAAATTTAGTAATTGAATCTGCACAGACTTAGTTAATTGGGCCCTCTGTGTTTTGTATAGCATTTTTAAGTAACCAAGATAGGCAAGAAGCTGAATTACGTATTGATAATGTTTCTACTGTTTCATGGCTTAAACGGAGCAATAGACTAAGTTAATAAGCAACTTCTGCTGCTGCTGTCATAGGAATATTCTAATTTTACAAAACGTATACAGTGCATGTCTACAAAAGGTTTTATTTGTTTCTTCCATTTTCATATGTCATAATTTATGAAAGATGTTCCCAACACCACCTGTAATAACAGAATGTTTATTAGTGTGCAAATAAGGGTTATAAATGATGTTGCTTATCTACGGAACAAAACACAAAAGACAACTTATTAGCAAAAGACAAATTGCTCAGCAAGTTTCAATGAGCTTCTATGTTTGTCATGAAAAAAACCTTTTATTTGTACAGATCAATGCTTTTATAATCCATTTAAAATAATATACTTGCCACTAGGTGGCTATTTCTGATAAGATCATTTTACCATTTTAATTACTTTTTTAATATCCTGGCTGCATAAACAAAGATAAATTACAAGCCTTGCACAAGCTGGCTGCTGGCTCAGGCACAATCTGTAATAATATCAGCTTTTGTTTGTGCCTCCTCTAATTAGATTCTGAAATCTAGGCTTTATCAATCAATAATTTTAATTTCAGAATTGCCTTTTGATCTTACATTTCATGTTTGTTTGCAGAAAATGATCAGTAGGACAAAGCTGATAATTTATGCAGAAACAATCTCTCAGCAGAGTTACAAGCGCATTCCTAGCCATCAACACAACCCATCAGACTAAGCTTGACACAGGTCTAATTAGCATGCAGATATGTGTCGCCTCATTGGCAATTCAAATTGCTTTTTTATAATGTACCTCAAATTGTGCTACTCAAACATTGTATTTGATTTCCAAAGCCCCCTGGGCATCCCATAATGTCTCCCTTCATCCTGGGTACGAAGCATTTATTGAACAATCTGCTTCGACTCTGGCTATCTTTTCGAAAACACCCAGACATCGTAACTGTGGGATCAGCTTTTCCTCCTTGTCAGAGATCAACTTGTTCTTTTGCGGAGCGCCGGGTGCCACGTCCGTAGGTTTAGCGATGATATGTTACCTTGCGAGCTCCTGCTCCCACGGTGGCTGCTCTATAGAGGGCTTCGTTCCTGTGCCACTCATTTAAAAAGGGGGAGGATGTCTACAGAGCACGCATTAATATGCGGCACATAACCACGTCTCTGAATGCCAGCCTTCCATTCTTCATTAAACAAAATGGCTGGATTGCAGTGATTGTTTTCCCCTCCACACACAAGCGCGCGCGCGCAGGCACACACACCACGCATGCAGGCACATACCCACACACCCCCCACACGCACTCCGGCTTTCTCTCTCTTTCTCCCTCACACATAGGCATGCACTTTCCCACATGCACAGAAGCACATATACACACACACACACACACACACACCATTCCCTGCCATAGCGTGCCGTTGCCAGCGCAGTGAGTTACATGCGAAAAGTTGTCTGCGGCACGCGTGACACACAAGGAGATTCCTGCCAACGTCAGGGTCCTTTTTTGCCATGCAGCAACAAGTGGCAGAATCAATGGTGTACAGTTATTCAGCAATGTAATTCATTTCACTGGCTTTGGCTCCTAGCCAGATCCGCCATCTGTCTCTTGCTCTCCCTCTCTCTCTCTCGCCTGAATTTGTCCTACATTTCGTAATGTTACGTGCTTGCCATCCTTATTCTATGTCAGAGGTACAGCACGAGCCTCACCCCTGTTCTGGTGTGGAGTTCTCTGAGTTCGGTGGTACTTTGGATATTCCACTTTAGTGCCATGGGAAGAAAAGGGTAAGCAAAAAACAGAGGGATAGCTGCAAAGAGAATGGTGCTCTTGTATCCGAAAGCCAGAGCCTCCGTTTTTTATTTAAAGCATTGATATGGATCTGTCTCACATGGGAACTTTTCCTGCTTCGTTAGAGTATCTTCGTTTTCTTTATTGTATGCTGGCACTGTACGCCACTGCACAGCTCCGTGGAATGCCTGCTGTTGGATACTTGCAGATCCCTGCCACCAAGCAACCTCCTGCATTGGAAACCGGGTGACTACTCCAGGATCTTATGCGTGCTTGCTGTTTGAAGCTGCAGAAAAGTGAATAATCAATTAAGTATTGATTTCTTGTAAGATTTGGTAAATTTCAAAGGCAAGACAAAGAGGATGGCTTAAGGAAAGCACTGCAGGGACTTGGCGTAAATTAGACAACTAACAGCAGTGCAGAATAAAATAACACCTCAACTGAATATTTCCTTGGAAGAATTAGCACTAGCTATTGGAAGACAATGGTGGATTTAATCAAGACGGCAGGCACGCTTGAGTTTTAACCGTGAACCTGAAAGAGGAGCTAATTATAACCACCTTTTTATATGGAGCTAATTTGACTGAATGGATGCAAATGTGCTTTATTTATGGATGAAGAAGCAAGCCTTACAGCATTGACTTTGGGATCATCGCATATGCTAAGCTTTACAGCTTCTCTAAAAGTCAAGCCTACAGTACATTTTTATTTACTGAGAAGGTATTTATATGTAAGCATAAGCTAGCCGTACAAAAGATTTATCAGAACAATGTACTGTAGCACTGAGAATCTAATTATAATTTTGCAGCATTTCATGTTTTCTCTAATTTGGTGCTTTTCAACCCTTGCTTGTGATGGGCTATAAATGGGACAATAAATGTATGATTTGAACTATTGTGATTTTCATTGTGCAGTTTATTAATCGTACTGTAGTTTTCTTAACGTGTTTCTGAATTATTCAGCAGTAATTTATAATGAAAGAAGCAGAACTGGTGGGGTGGTTTTAAATTCATTTGTAATCTTCTTACAGATCTAAATGTACAGGTTCTACCAGCTGATGAGCTCTATAATTATGAAAGAATGTTGAAATTTTCAGATAAATGGGGCACTGACTTTACAATGGGCACAATATTGTATAATCAGTAAAAGGAGGATTGTTATGTTTTGACTCTGTGGAGAGTGGTCTTGGTTAGTTAACTCTTTCTCTGCTGATAATGGTAAGCAAATGTACCTTATACGAGAAAATAGGGGGAGAACGTAATGTATTAGTTTGGTGTTTTGCTAGTCGGAAACCTTAGCATATTTTTTTTCCATTTATTTCCATTTCTGTTACTTTTCCCTATTTGCTTCTCTGGTTTTTGTCGTTTTTCTTTTTCCCTCCTGTCTTGCAATCTACATTCCCTGAGCAACCACAGGAACCAAGTTACATTAAGCTTCAACACAAAGACGATGTAAGAATAATGAATCCTCATTTGCATCGACATTTGTATTCAGATTTGCCAGGCTATAAACTTGGCAGATCAAGCGGAATATTAAGTAGAGGCTTCCATGGTAAATTGTGACTCTTGCAGTTGCTGAGTCGTTTTTCCTATTTTTTTGCGTTTGTGTGTGCATGTGCATGTGTGCATGTGTGTACGTGCGTATGTATGTGCATATCTGTAGCGGTGGGTAAAGTCTCATGACTACATGATTTCTCAGAAGCACACTGGCCCTCTTTCTTTTTCAGTATGTGATATCAGTTTATGCAAAATGAAGCAGGAATACACCAGCAGTAAGCATTTTAGCTGAAGATATAGTGTGACATATGACTAAAGGATTAACTCCCTTGTCTAGAGACCATGTGAAAGAATTCTTTAAGTAAATAGATATACACTGTTGCAAAAACAAACAGATCTTCTGCATCAGCTGGAGGTTTGATTTCACTGCAAGTAGAGTCCAAAGCACAATCTGTGAAATAGCACTAAACCTACCTACTGCATTACATGATACGCTGTTTTATTTGTGAAGGTGTTAATGTATGCATGTATGTTTCCATTAGAAACTTGGGCCTTGGTATGCCTACCATCAGGTATTCTCCACTTTGGTTTGACTGGACTGTCTCCAGCTTTATAGTAGTATGTGAGAGAGCAAAGTTGGCCCTTCTCTTCCAGGGTTAGACACTGAAACTTTTCCTTCGCTGAGAGTTGCCAAAGAAGAGGTGAGCCTAGCTATACATTTCCCTAAGGACTCCTCCCTTCTCTTCCTGGAATAGCTTTTCTCAGAATGAGTAATTGCAAAAGTGGAGGATTTACCTTATCATTCTCCTTTTTTAACTTTGTGTTATTGAAAGTAATTTACGCATGAACTTTGGAAACTTTAAGTCATCCATAACATGCATTAAATTATTTCAGAAGCAGTGAAAAAGTGCTCTGTGAATAATGCTAAAAATTCTCCAGGACTCACATTTGCTACCCATAGATTTTAAAATAGTTGTCTCAGCACTCCAGCAAAGTTCTCTGGAGAGAACTTGAGGCTGGCACTGAATTAGGAGATGCAGGAAATGATCAGGCATGTAGGAAATGCTTCCAGTGCCTTCTTTTTGTACATAGCTCCTCCCTGCCACACATATAAACTTAAATCTAGCAAAGAGAATGCCAATACAGTCCATAGCATGTGTTTCCATAATCGTTTATAACAGGCTTCTATGTTACAGATGTACAGTGATAGAGAAAAATCCTGGATTTTTTTTCCAGTCCTTCCTAAACAAATTAAGGGACTGAATTTAAAAACTTAATCTATGGCTGGTCATTTAGCTTAATCCATTGAAAAGCAAGTGCAATGCAATGGCTAAACCTGTTGTAAACAGTATTATACTGTATAACTATTGGCTACAATTCCAGCTGGGAAAGTCATATCAGCTTTATTTTCTGTGAAAATGCACAAAACCCTAATACTGTTTGGATTTACCTTCATTTTGTTTTTACGCAGTAATAGGATAATTGATCATGCAGGGAATGGTCAGTTGTAATGTAGTGTTAGCTAAGGGTGGAAGATGATATGCTGCTCGTGTAGAACAGTAACCTATGGCAGGCAAAGGCAGCCCTGCATCATTGTTTGTTTGCTATCATTCCTGAGAAGCTTTAGGACTTGATTCTTTTACTCTGAGGGAAAACATGAAATACGATGTCTCCTTCCTTTGAAAAAGTATTCAGGGCTATATTTCCAAAACGATGCTTAATGTAGAAGGGAAAGATAGAACTTTCAAGACGTGTTTCTGTACTCTGCTTCCTTATGAACATCATCTTGATGAATTAATATTAAACTTTGATGTTTGGGTTAGTATATGTACCTGCCATGAATTGTTTTGGAAATTTACCCTAAAAGATCTAACAAAGTGGTCAGAAAGGAAAAACAAAACAATATCTCACTGGCTTTCCAAAAAAAAATCCAGTGGAAAAGAAGCCTTGAGATTTAAGTTACACATGCGCAGAGGATAACAGATTAATAAACGGCAATGTTTTTGCTGGCTATGCATTTACAACAGTCATTCACCAAAGTGAATCCTTCAAAAAATTAATTCCTACTGGGGTTTTTTTGCCCCTATACAAAATCCCCCAATTTCTTGCTGCCTATGACTATAGAACCCAAAGAAAGGAGAGATGAATGAAAAGTTCTTTAAGCTCCAAATACATTCATCATATTCACTGATAAAAAGACAAAAACACCTGGCATAAGGAAAGATATTTCCCTAATATTTCCTGGGAGAAACTCCAGTCTGTTCTCTGGCCTTTTATGCATACTGTGTTGTTGAGTAAAATACTGGAGTTCCATTCATAAGAAAAATGTACTGTGTCATGAGTATTCACCATCACTGAACAAGGTGTAACACAGTCTGCCCAGGCATAGCATACAGATGCTTTAGAAGCAAAGCTCAAGGCCTGTTACAACATTTCAGTCTAGCTTATTGTGTTGCTTAAAAATTTAAGATCCCAGCTACACAGAACTCACTATATATAGTAAGGGTCAGATCTGCTGGCCCATAGAATTTAAAGGGAAGTTATAGTTTTTTATAATTATTCTTCTGATTGAAGATCCTTTTTTGTAACCTACTGTTGTGGTGGGTATCACTCAAGGGTTGTGTTTCATACTGGAAGCTTGTTTGCCTGTTTCTGACACTGGTGTGGGCTTCATCTTGGGACTGAATTGTAAGCTTTCTTCATTTGCGGGAATGTAGTTTCCTAAACAGTTTTTTTCTGATTACTTTGTCCTGCAACAACAGTTTGAACTTAGACAATTTAACTGTTTATGTTATATAGACAGTAAACCATTTCCCCTTCAAGTTTTTTGTTTCCCAGGCACAAAGGAGACAAAAATTACTCTTAAAAGAAGCAAAATAGGTAGATGTGCAAACCAGGGCAGAGAAGAGGTAAGAGAATGAGACTGGGAAGTGGCTTTTGCACTGTTTTTTTAGAACTGATAAGAGTTAAATCTTTCTTTCCAAGGTGAAACTCATGTGTTCTCCCTCTTTATGGTTCCTTCAGTGGTATGTCTTTTGAGACACTGTATCTGTAAACTCCAGTCGTGCATGCTGCAGTAATTTGAAATAATTGAAGGTTTTGCACAAGATTTTCTAGTTTTGCTAAAGACTTTACTGGGAAAGTGTGATCCACTGAAATGTGTTATTTGCCCTACTTTGGCAGGCCAAGAAAAGTTAATCTTTTCCTTAATAGAATAAATATGCTTTAAGTACCAAGAGCTTTCACATGGCAAAGCTTTTAATTTAATTGCCAGAACTGAGTTAGCTATTTTCAGTTTGAAGCAGTCCTTTGATTATTAAAGACAAAATTGCAATGACTATAAATATTGTTAGATAATGAATAAACTGCATATGCACAAAATTCCCTCAGACCTGAGTTCTCTTTCTGTGGTTTGTTACTTATTACATCTTGTATCAAATTACACAGTAGTCCTGTAATTTGTGTTTGCATAGCATGTAGCATAATAAGGCTCCAGTTCTGATCAGTAACATAAATAATAATAGAAATGCATTGTTTTAGACAATAGGCAAGCTTTCCACGGTGGTTGTTTATTTGCATAATCAACACTGTCTCATTTGGTTTAGTGGTTACTGCTTTTTGGCAAAATTCTGGGGTCATTAATTGTGCTTTGAATTTCATTGGGAATTTTGCTTAATGAGAACAGATTTTGATGCAAGGTCAGCTCTTTGAAAACCATACCAACCCACGCTTCATTATTGTCACAGTGAGTCATATAGCGAGCAACATGAAAATCACTTTACTCTGACTGAAGTTGGCCAGCTCTGGAGCTGAATTCAACACTTGGGTAACAAAACTCAGCAACTGAGCACAGAGGAAGACTGTGGAAAGGAGAACCTAATTTCTGACTTTTAGGTTATTACAGCATAGGGGTGAGAGGTGGGGGAAAGTTTCTGTGAAATGGAGGAGGGAATACGGGGTGCTGATAAAACATGTACAAGGAGATGACAAATTAAACAATATTTTTACTGTCCATAGTTAAAAGAAAGAACAAGAAGTAGAACACAAATTCCAGTCATTGCGACTTGCAATGTATAACTACCAGTTTCTCCTGGATCCTTAATTTATGTTGGAACCTGCAATGATTCATGCCACGTAGAAGTGGTCCTAGGCTGCAGAAGATAAATCTAATGACACATCAGCTATTACTAATTTAGGGCTGCCTGGTTCTGCTCTCAGTAATGTAAGTGAGAGTTTTTCTGTGGACTACATTGAGAGCTGTATTTGGTCTTATTCGCAATACACTGAAGTTACTTGTGCTATACTATGCCACAGTCATAAACATTGAATAGGAGGTGGCATTTTAAATATCTGAAATACTCTGAGACGTGTTTATGGGGCTATATTCAGTTTAAAGTTTGCTCATCTTGCTCCAAGCATTTGCCTATTAATAGTTAAAACAGTAGTTTATCACTATAGTTTAGAGAAGTATTTGATTTTTCCTTTCAGCAATATTGAAGTTTTTGCATAATGAATTCTCTATATAACAAATAAAATTTCCTCAAAAGCACTCTTCATGTTTTAAACCGTTGTACTCCTCCTTATAAAATATAAATAAAATGCTGCAAAAAAGAGGTTAAAAAGGGTCCAGCTATGAAATTTGTTTCCTTCATCTTACATTTCTCAAATTCATGTTAGCTTTCCTTCGGTTGACAAATGCATTTGTGTCCCAACCAGCCAGTAAATTCCCCCCTGAAAATCCTTGCAGCCAGAATGACCCTGGTGAATCTTGGATCCAAAGTAAAAACATGGGATGAATTGGTATCCCACTGATGTCTTTCAGAATCTTGACAATTAGCAAGCCTAGTATACCAAAAAATAGAGAGGTAAGCTATGGTGAAGCTGGTGATCAGAAATCTAAGTTTGGGGGGAAAAATGGGAAAAATGAAGAGCAGACCTATGCATGTGTGGTTGCGTCATAAGACATGTACCGGGCAATGCTAGCAGAAAGGAACTTCCCCCGTAGATCCACTTAGATACAATAGGTAGAAGGAGACAGCACTCTTCTAGGAAAGTATTAGCAAAACACAAGAATACATAGAGCTTTACAGTACAGGGAAATATTATTTACACTGTTTAAGCAGTGGAGTTAGTTTAGAAAAAAGGACAGTGCTTTCTAGAATCAACAACTGAGGTTTTTTACTCTCTGTTTTCAAAGCTTCTTAAAATTTTCTACTTACCTACTTTGTTTTACACTTTCAGCAATATTGTGTATGATCTTTAAACTCGTACCATCAAAATTGTTTTCCATTTCATGTACATATTACTTCAAGAGCGCTACTTCTCATACATAATAACTAGTACTATCTGGATGACCTGCTGAAAGTGTTGCAGAGTTTCTCAGCAGGATCAGTTAAAAACAGAAATAAGCTGTAATCTTGATTATTTACAGGGAGATCACGAGTTAAGGAAGAAGGTTATCTTGTTGTCAATAAAAATGGAGGATTGTGAAAAAAAAATGCTTAGCATTCTGTGGGGGTTTTTAACAAGTCATCCACCTGTTTTGACTCAGTTATGCATTCGTCTTCTGTTCAGTCATTTTTTTTCTAAATGAATGTAAGTTCTGGTGGTGTTTGCATTTTCTTTCCAATTTATGCTTTAATCTAATTCTTCACCAGGACACTTCCAGATGTTTATTCTTGTGAAGTGATGAGCACCTTAAGGATATTCAGATCCTCTGACTTCAGCACACATAGGTTTTGCTCAGAATACCTTGTTATTTCTTGAAGACTCAGCGTATTCTGTGTCATTAAAAGCAGACTACAAGGATGGTGTTCCCTAAGTTTTGGTTTCATTGGCATTTTGCATTAAAGAAAATATAAACTGTTTTTTTAAGATAAATCCAAGATTATTTATCCAAGATTAAGGGTACCAGGAGACCTGCATGGTTGAACAGGGAACTGCTGGGCAAACTCAGGTGGAAGAGGAAGGTGTACAGATCGTGGAAGGAGGGGCTGGCCACTTGGGAGGAATATAAGTCTGTTGTCAGAGGATGTAGGGAGGCAACTAGGAAAGCTAAGGCCTCCTTGGAATTAAACCTTGCAAGAGAGGTCAAGGACAACAGAAAGGGCTTCTTCAAATACATTGCAGGTAAAGCCAACACTAGAGGCAATGTGGGCCCACTGATGAATGAGGTGGGGGTCCTGGAGACAGAGGATAAAAAGAAGGCGGAGTTACTGAATGCCTTCTTTGCCTCTGTCTATACTGCTGGAGGCTGTCCTGAGGAGCCCTGGACCCCTGAGGCCTCAGAAGAAGTCAGGATAGAGGAGGAATCTGTCTTGGTTGATGAGGGCTGGGTCAGGGACCAATTAAGCAACCTGGATGTCCATAAATCCATGGGCCCTGATGGGATGCACCCGCGGGTGCTGAGGGAGCTGGCGGAAGTCATTGCTAGGCCACTCTCCATCATCTTTGCTAAGTCATGGGCAACGGGAGAGGTGCCTGAGGACTGGAGGAAAGCGAATGTCACTCCAGTCTTCAAAAAGGGCAGGAAGGAGGACCCGGGTAACTATAGACCAGTCAGCCTCACCTCCATCCCCGGAAAGGTGATGGAGCAACTTGTTCTTGGTGCTGTCTCTAGGCACATCAAGGATAGGGGGATCATTAGGGGCACTCAGCATGGCTTCACCAACGGGAAGTCTTGCTCAACCAACTTGATAGCCTTTTATGAGGATGTTACCCGGTGGATAGATGATGGTAAAGCTGTGGATGTGGTCTATCTTGATTTCAGTAAAGCGTTTGACACGGTCTCCCACAGCATCCTCGCAGCTAAACTGGGGAAGTGTGGTCTGGATGATCGGGTAGTGAGGTGGATTGTAAACTGGCTGAAGGAAAGAAGCCAGAGAGTAGTGGTCAGCGGGACAGAGTCCAGTTGGAGGTCTGTGTCTAGCGGAGTTCCGCAAGGGTCGGTTCTGGGACCAGTTCTATTCAATATATTCATTAATGACTTGGATGAGGGATTAGAGTGCGCTGTCAGCAAGTTCGCTGATGACACAAAACTGGGAGGAGTGGCTGAGATGCCGGAAGGCTGCGCAGCCATTCAGAGAGACCTGGACAGGCTGGAGAGTTGGGCGGGGAGAAATTTAATGAAATATAACAAGGGCAAGTGTAGAGTCCTGCATCTGGGCAAGAACAACCCCATGTACCAGTACAAATTGGGGGCAGACCTGTTGGATACCAGTGTAGGGGAAAGGGACCTGGGGGTCCTAGTGGACAACAGGATGACCATGAGCCAGCAGTGTGCCCTTGTGGCCAAGAAGGCCAATGGCATCCTGGGGTGTATTAGAAGGGGTGTGGTCAGCAGGTCAGGAGAGGTTCTCCTCCCCCTCTACTCTGCCCTGGTGAGGCCGCATCTGGAGTATTGTGTCCAGTTCTGGGCCCCTCAGTTCAAGAAGGACAGGGAACTGCTAGAGAGAGTCCAGCGCAGAGCCACGAAGATGATTAAGGGAGTGGAACATCTCCCTTATGAGGAGAGGCTGAGGGAGCTGGGTCTCTTTAGCTTAGAGAAGAGGAGACTGAGGGGTGAACTCATTAATGTTTATAAATATGTAAAGGGCAAGTGTCAAGAGGAAGGAGCCAGGCTCTTCTCAGTGACATCCCTTGACAGGACAAGGGGCAATGGGTGCAAGCTGGAACACAGGAGGTTCCACATAAATATGAGGAAAAACTTCTTTACTGTAAGGGTGACTGAACACTGGAACAGGCTGCCCAGAGAGGTTGTGGAGTGTCCTTCTCTGGAGACATTCAAAACCCGCCTGGACGCGTTCCTGTGTGATATGGTCTAGGCAATCCTGCCCCGGCAGGGGGATTGGACTAGATGATCTTTCGAGGTCCCTTCCAATCCCTAACATTCTGTGATTCTGTGATTCTGTGATTATGAGGCTGGTTAGATATTTGGGATGTTTTTCAGATTGGGAGTGCCCATTTCAAAGGGACACGAGTTACAGCACTTTCTAAAATCAGGCCTCTGTCCCAGCTGTAAAAAATAGCAGCCTCCAATCTTTAACTTAACTCTTGAAAATATTAACTTCGGTCAATGGTGCATTTTAGATGACATGTCTTATTTCTTTAAAAAACAAACCATCATTCATGCTGGATCTCTCTAATACAAAAAAAAACCCAAACAAACCAAACTGATTTTAATGTTCATTTTACAGTAACTATGTATTCATGCACAATTACAGTGAAGATTTCTATTACCCAGGCTGTCAATATGGCAGGAAATGCAATGCAGCGAAACGTAGTAGAGAGACTTCTTGTTTCTGCCCCTGAAAGGGCAATACTGGGCAGAGCTGGCTTGAGCACTGTTACAGCCAATACAAAAAGGGAGGAGTTTCTTCCATTCAAAAGAAGAAAAAATATTATCTTTTTATCATCAAATCATTTAGAAAAGAAACCACAGGTGGGAATCCTGAAAGCTTACATGAGTCAGAAAGGTCAAAAACCAATTTCTGACTTGTTGAAGACACCCTCCTGATTCTTTGAAGTGTGATTTTTTTTTTCCTAGTGGTATTCTTGGCCAGCTAGGCAGCTTATTAGACAGTCAGACTGCTGCATTTGACTTTCCTAAAGACTCTGTTGATTTCTTATTTGCACCTCTATTTAGTTTAAGGCTTGATCTGTGATGGCCTATTTGGTTTGTATTTGGTGATATCTCTATACTCTTGTCATTACATTTGTCATACAGAGCAAGGCTGTTTACTGTGATGGTTTCTCAGCCCAATGATTTGCAACTTCCAAACATGCCTAAATTTGTAGATCTTCAAAATATGGTGGAAAACCCTATATAGAAATCTGGATTTTTCATTAAGGTGTTGACTTACAGAAAAAAAATGCACAATAACATTCTAGGCTGGGGATCTGCTTTTGAATGTATGACTGTGTACTGTGACATGACCTTAATAATACAATCAGTAAAATTGCTAATAATTTCTAAGTCAAACAAATGTTTCTAAATAATGCATTTAATCAAAGATCAGAAAGTATTCATTTTTATATTGTATCTCAAATAATTTGTCTCCCAAAATATGTAGCATATTTTACATCGTAAGTAAAGCAAATGGAAAGAGAAAATCAAGTATAGGCAGGGAAGAAAAGATTTGATGCCCTGACACTTGATAGCAGTCACATTTCCCATTATTGTCAAATGTGATAGCTTTTTGTGCACAAAAATTATTTTTTGCGGAGGGGAGAAAGAAAAAGGGGGTTACTGACTCAATTACAGTCCTCGTACTTCAGCTAAATGCCTTACCAAAAAATGGAGAAAATTTAAAAATAAAAATAAAAAATACCATAGAGCTAATATCTCCTGGGAATTTTTTCCTATACGTTAATGATTTTAGCAACTTCTGTCTGTTATGTCTGTAGGAATCTGGTAGCATCTCACAGTAATCAGGGTTGAAGGAACATTCACTGCTGGACAAGAGTCAATTCTGAAAGACAGCATGCATTTTCCCATTAGAAACAACCCTCTTTTTATCTGGACCTGACTGAATCATCAAATTATTTTCCCTACTTGAATATCCTTTTCTGAGATCCAGTTTTATCTTGAAATAGAAATATGCCATTCGTGAAGGGGTGAAAATATTGGACTACAACTCCTAGATTTAGTTTTCTTTATATGAAACATTCAGATATCTGTCTTTATTTATAATTCTTATTTCACTAAATGTACCTCTTGAACAAAACGCTTTTCATATTCTTGTTCTAGACATACTAGGAACAAGTTTAGTATGAGTTGTGTGGTTTTGCTTTCTTAGATATAGATATACCACATGTTGCACTGAAGTTGCTGTGGTATTGATTGCAAATGACTTATTGAAATTTGGAGGCAAAAAATGTACACAACCCGCTTTCCCCAAGGAAAAAAGAAAAGAAAACCTAAACCTACTGAATTTCAACGGGAACTTTGCAAATCATTGTGTGAAATACTAACCTTTCACCACATTCAACAGATCCTATTATGTGACAGTATGAATCTTCTAATCAAGCTGCTTAAAACCCTCAGGCCATGGCTTGACAATACAGTCAATCTTGCTTCAGAGCTCTTGCTATAGGACTGGAAATGCCACAGCCACGTGACGCAAAGCACTCATCTTGTATAAGATCACTCTTACATTTGTACCACTGACTTTTTGCTGGATCAGGTAACATTTTTCCTCCTACAGCTGACATAAAACCCCTATAAGAGCAGAAAGCTGATATAAATGGTATATTGTGTGTTCTGGTCAGTTCAGCAGTAGTGCAATAGCTTTTTTTTTTTTTTTTTTTTTTTTTTAGGGATTGGAAGGGACCTCGAAAGATCATCTAGTCCAATCCCCCTGCCGGGGCAGGATTGCCTAGACCATATCACACAGGAACGCGTCCAGGCGGGTTTTGAATGTCTCCAGAGAAGGACACTCCACAACCTCTCTGGGCAGCCTGTTCCAGTGTTCAGTCACCCTTACAGTAAAGAAGTTTTTCCTCATATTTATGTGGAACCTCCTGTGTTCCAGCTTGCACCCATTGCCCCTTGTCCTGTCCAGGGATGTCACTGAGAAGAGCCTGGCTCCTTCCTCTTGACACTTGCCCTTTACATATTTATAAACATTAATGAGGTCACCCCTCAGTCTCCTCTTCTCTAAGCTAAAGAGACCCAGCTCCCTCAGCCTCTCCTCATAAGGGAGATGTTCCACTCCCTTAATCATCTTCGTGGCTCTGCGCTGGACTCTCTCTAGCAGTTCCCTGTCCTTCTTGAACTGAGGGGCCCAGAACTGGACACAATACTCCAGATGCGGCCTCACCAGGGCAGAGTAGAGGGGGAGGAGAACCTCTCCTGACCTGCTGACCACACCCCTTCTAATACACCCCAGGATGCCATTGGCCTTCTTGGCCACAAGGGCACACTGCTGGCTCATGGTCATCCTGTTGTCCACTAGGACCCCCAGGTCCCTTTCCCCTACGCTGCTCTCCAACAGGTCTGCCCCCAACTTGTACTGGTACATGGGGTTGTTCTTGCCCAGATGCAGGACTCTACACTTGCCCTTGTTATATTTCATTAAATTTCTCCCCGCCCAACTCTCCAGCCTGTCCAGGTCTCTCTGAATGGCTGTGCAGCCTTCCGGCACATCAGCACATATCCATGTCTGAACAAAATCAAATTAGTACCTGGTAGTGCAAAAATCTAGTACAAGTGGCAGTGAAATTGCAGCCTCAGAAAAAATCATTTCCTCTGTGAGGGCGTTGCTGCTTTCCAAAATATCTGAAATTGCTAGGAGCACTGCAAAGTCATATACTGAAAACATGATAAAATTAAAGACTTTGTTCTGCATGTAGACATAGGCACCTAATGGAGCTTACTAAAAGTTTAAGTCTACAAGTTCTACCACATAATACTCTGTACTAGTAATATGAGTAAAAGTATGCAGTGTGAGATACTAAAAATCCTGTTGTCCTGTGCTATACTGTGTGTAAAAGTGTGGGCATTAATTTTTTTTTATATTTTTTTCAGTTGTTCCTAATGTTGACCAGGAAGTTGGAAGGGGTGACATCCTCCTACAGTACATTCTCACTGGTTTTCACTGCCAAAATTTTCATGATAATTAGCGAAATTTATACCAGCAATTGTCCCTGACTGTGCTTAATCATAAAACAAGATGGAAAGAACATTTTCAAGAACAAATTGTTCATTTGTACACAAACTACTTGTGCTGAATTTGTTGAAAACCTCTTGCTTTTGCCTTACGCCCACACCAGTGCTGTTCCAACATATTTCAGTTTCAGCATACTTAATTCTTATTGTTCCTGGCACAGCTTGCAGCAGAAAGGGATTCTGAGGAGATTTCAAAGCTACTTGTCTACAGTATAAGTTTTCTAAAGCCTAACTGAACTGTATCAGTTAGCATCCAGTATAATAATAACATGCTTGATAGTACTATACTTTAAAGATAAATGTACTCTCCTTTGTAGAATAAAGGATTAACAGATGACCTAGCAGTTATTAGTAGTTCAAATAATGACTACTTTTTATATAGTTGCATTTCTTTAGTGCAAATAGATTATGATACCAAATAATTTCATACTTGCAACTCAGAAGGATCCGCTTTTAAAGTTTAAAGCAACTGTTGGCACAAGTGGCTGTAAAAAAACTTTTGAAGTGGAAAGTATTAATCAAAACTGGAAGACATTCAAAGGCAAATTAAATACATGTTCATAAAGTTACAATTTTGCCAACAATTTAGGTAAAAGGATGTTAAAAAGAGAAGCTGAGGAAGTAGTAAAACATGATTTAAATATATGGATAAAATAAGTATGTTGAAACAGTTTTGTGAGATTCTCAGGAGAAAGTTGAGTTACGCTTACTGTTTCTTTTGGTGGTCATGACAGTAGGAAGAGAAGGAGTGCAAGAGATTAAGGCGTAATACTTCAAGCATCTTGGATCATTTCCTGACACCTTAAAGCCTTAGGAAAAAAAAAGTAGCTGTAAATACCTGTTTTCCAGCCACAATCAGTGACGTCATAGTTCTTAATAACAGAGGCTTGAAAGAGCTGTAATTTTTCAAAGCCTCTTCTCTAAGCAATGTTGGAAAAGAGAACTAGAAAGTCTGTGTTTCAGATTTCTTTTATTTTTTTGCATTGGTTTTATATTTGGGATTTCAGTGCATCTGGATATCACCAAATGTGACACTACTTCTACCCTCAAGTCTTATCTTACTGGTGTTTGAATGTCCTTGACCTTACACAAGTGAGTCCACCTGACTGTTTCAGAGACTCCCAGGCAGCAGCTATGGCATCATTCTTCCTGGCTATTATGAATGTGCATCAGAAAAGCTTTTCTTCCACCTGGTGCATGTAAGGTGATAAGGAATCCCAGCCTTTCCATTTTGGAGAGTGCAGGCTGCCTACCTGTCTGACTCTTCTCTCCATCACCTACAGAAGAGCGGGAAATAACGCGGTTGATATCACCCTGTAGCTGAAGCTGCCAAGCCTTTGTCTACTGACTGCTTCTGCTGAAAAGCCAAAACAGGGGCTGGTATTTTTCAACTTCTCTGTGGTCACTTGACGTGTAGTTCCTGACTTCAGAGGTAAGTCTCATGCCATCTTACAGTAACAGCTATCAGGTAATTCTGCATGAGTACAGTTTTAACTATAAACGGGAAGCAGTTTAACACACCTGATAAATAGATATGACTGTTGTCCTTATCCTGGCTTTCTGTAACTGATGCTATCTATAACTCTCTGGTTTTATGCACCAGCATAATAAAATTTCAGTCAAATTTTGCTTCAGTTTGGCTGCTTAAAGAAAGTGTGTGTGTATGTCTGCCTGTCTGTCTCTGTGTAAACATACATCAAAATAGATTTTCAAGGTGGTAACATGAAATATACAAGTAAAGAGCTCAGAAATTAGCTGTAGACCCAATCATATGTCTCATATTGAAGGAGAATTACTTGGCTGAATTTGTCCTAAAGAGATTTTGGCAGCTTTCTTTTGTATTTTCTGAAAGTAACAGACATCAAAATAAGTGCAAAGATTTTTTTTCCCCCTAAACTGCCAAATTAAAACATTTCCTGTCAGTTCCTTCCAGTTCACTGTTCTTTCATAGAATCATTAAGTAAGCAACTACGTGAACAACAAAAAAAGTCTGATAGAGATTTGTATTGGGCTATTTTCAATCAGAACTTCATAGATATGATGTGTTGGAAGGGACCTTAAGAGGTCATCTAATCTATCCCCCTGTTCTGTAAGGGATCAATTATACAGAGTGTTACTGGCAGACATTTCCCTACTGTTCTTAAAAAACAGCCATTGACAGGGCTTGCTCAACCTCACTGAGCAACCTTTTCCAATACTATTCTTTTAATAAGAAATTTTTCCATAATATTTGAATTTAATATTTTCCTGATGCAAATATACTGATTACTTCTTTCCTTACCACCAGGGAATATGAAGAATAATTGATCACTCTTATAACAACAATTTATTTATTTGACTACTTTTATCATTACTGTTCTATCTCAGCTATTTGATTCTGTCGATCGCCTCAGTGGCTGTATATATAACATTAGTCTCAGTGGTATAGAGTTTGACCCTGTCATCTTTAATAAATATGAATTTTTGCCAGTGAATCTGGTACTACATTATATGCATGTATATATAAATATATTGAGAGAGGGACAGACTAAAGCTTCTAAGTGAGCAATCTGTAATAAGTGTAAATATTCAGGTAATATATTTCATAATGTCAGAAATTACGAAGCATAGATAATATATATTTATATAGTTGATAACTTCGACTTTCCACTTGCTGTATATATATATATATGATACTACAGCGTGTGTGAAAATGATACAAAATTATGAAAAAACTAATACAAAAGTTCATTTTGTATCCAGAAAGAGTTCCTGTGATTTTGGGTTAGTCACATTCTGCCTAGTGACCAGGATATAAAAGTGTGTGTCAACTTCAGGCTCATTATTTCACAGTCAAACATTGTCTTTATGTGTAAGGCACAAAAACATACAAAGACACACATTAAAAAAAAAATCATAAACCATTTGTGCTTCTGAGTTTGTAAAACAGAAACAGAGAAACACCATTAAAAATACGTGTTTCAGTTTAGTTCAGATTTTTTAACCAATGAACTTTTGGCAGGTTCACTTTTTTTTTTTCCTGAACAGTTCACCTAACCATCATCAAAATGAGTTGTAATGAAAAGAACTTCAATATCAAAAAAAAAAAAAAGCTTTGAAACACCTTAAAGTTCTGAAACTTTTGATCCAACACGTTGTCCACAGGCCTTCTTAAAGAGATTTCCAAAAGGAGAAATATATCCTTCTAGTTCCAAATACAAATCTGGAAAAAAGGTCAGAAGGGGAGCAAGCACCCTCATAAAAACTGGAACATTTGGGTCATTTTCCCACAATATGATATATTTTCAAAGTCTACTACTCATTTTCTGGCTTCTAGTTTTTATATTCTTTGATATTTCATAGCAATTTATCTTTCATGTCACATGTTAAAAATAGTATTCCATGTCTTAACAAATGAAAAAGTTGTAAGATTTCATCGTTGGTACTACTCCATACTCACCATTTGTATAGGATTAACACGTTCAGAAGCACAGAGATACAGAGCTACAGCTTCGTCCTCCATAAAAGAGAGCACATTTTTATTCAGGAAAGAAGCAGTATCAAAGTACTTTCTAGTTCTTTGCATGCACTTGTTTAAAGAAACTTTTCCTCTCTTTCCCTTTCCCTGTACGCCTCCTCTGCTCACCAACTTAAGAGAAAGTATTGCTTTGATTAACTTCTGTCTGTAATGTAAGATTTACATTCTCTAAAAGATATGTTTGGACTCAAATTTGTAAAATTTTTGTAGAACACTGTCTAATGATCCAATCAGTACAATACAACAATAATGTCACAAACAATTATTTATTTTTCTCTTTTGTGTTTGATGCTGCGGCCTGAATTTACAAATGCAGTTCTATTTGATAAGTATCTGTAGAGAATGAAAAGAATTTTGATAGTTAAAAATGACTGCCTTGTTAAAACCCTTACTCATTCCTCATTTGATCTTCTCCTTTGAAACTATTTTAAAACGTGACAAGGATGAAAAAGGATCTCAGAGAAGGGCAAGCCATAGGCAGCATTTGAATACCTGGGGATCTGCCATATTCCTATACCAACACATTAGCTCAATGAAAAATTTAATTAATTACTATTTATTGATTTTTTCACTATTTATAAATTGATGGGAGAATCTGTAATGAGATAATGTCATTATAATAGGGTCATAAATGAAACCTGTCTATGAGTTGTTATCAAGGATGCATTCACGTTTTCATTTTAGTTCACTTTTTTTCTGGACTGCACAACTACCAAAAATGTCTTTACTGTGAAAATGCTTGATCTGCATTCTGTCCATTTCCATAGGTACAAGCACGTTTCCTACTGCTTGTACTTTCCCTGATGCGAGGTGGTTAATAAAGGAATAATAGAAAAGTAGAAATTCCCTGTGTCCTAGAAGGTAGGTTGCAAAGGACAATAGCTGAGACGTAGGTCTAAGTCTAGTGCGACAGCTGGCAATGACAAAGGACCGTATTAAAATATCCTTCTTTAGACACACTCTTTTAAAATAAAACATTTCGCCCTAGAGGGAGCTCTGTGTTGAGTACTTTATGGTCTGAATGACTGAATCACAGTCCATGCCTGGGCCCTGGTGTTGCCCATTCAAAACCTGGCTACACCAGAGGCAGGAGACCAGTGCCTATCTTTCAGATCAAGCTGCTTCTGAGTATGGAGTACTCAGAAGTGAGGGTAATAATGAAGGTCTCGGAGCTGAGATGGCACTTAAACCTGCGTAGTTTGGATCACATCCTGATAGCCTGTCATATGAACTTATGGGCAAAGATAAACAACTGGAAGAAGCCTGGCTACAACCAGTGGCTGGAAGAGAAAAAAATTAGGTTGACTGAATATGTTTCCTAAAGAAAATAAGTGTAAAGTTGGTGGCACATTTTAGAGGCTGTTTGACTGGCATGACTGAAACATGAGAAAAATTATTTTGGAAGTTGACTCACAAACTAAAAGGGAACACATCCATTTCAATATATTGGTTGGAAGCTTTTTTTAAAGGATTTGAAGCAGGTATGCATAAACACTCTACAATGTCTATTTCTGACTACCAGAGAGCTTCCATATTAATTTTGTCAAGTTTTGTACACGATTACTAAAATTGAACAAATCCTAATGCATAATCTTAAATACAACTAGGCAAAATGTGACTATGACTTGCTAGGTTTTACTTATAAACAGTAAGAGTTTAAATGAGCTCAAAAAAAAAAAAGACTAATCCATCCTATATTGTAAAACTAAGATCCAGAATTTAAGAGAGCTAAAATGTTTTGTTTTGGTGCTATCTATAGCATTCTGAAATATTTATAGTACCTAGACACAAAAACCAGTGCATTTAGAATTGCACATCAGTCTTCGCTCAGAAGTTCTTTATTTTGTCTAAGTCACACCCTGAACATAGCTGTAACATAGCATTTGAAGTTAATTATGCCGTATCTAGGAAACACCCTGGATTTTATTGCAAGGCTGAATATGCCAAAGGTTTGGGTGCTTCCACTGCCAGCAGCTAGTATCACAGTAGGAAAGCCCAGCTTCTGGCAAAACAGGATAAAACAAGAATTTTTATAGACATAGTGAAAATATACATATATTCATGAGTCAGTGGAATGAGTCACAAAAAACGTGTTTTCACTTGAGAAGAAGCAACTTTACGCCATATTACTAAGTCTTAGATGGGTCAGTCACATTTTTTTATTGTAACAAGTTTTATGACACCATCTTTGTACCTCTCTATTACCTACCCTGTGAACAAAGATCATGGCATTCTCAGGGTTCCTTTTGATCTGGAAAATTAGCATTTGAGATAGCAAAGACCTTATGGAACCACTTTCAGCTCAAATAAAAATAATTTCCTTCAGGAGGAGAAACAAAATAGTATAAAACAGAAGAGCTGTTACAGAACAAGCATAACACTAGAAGGTATAGGTTTGTTACTTAGAAAACTATGTCTGACGCCTAACTCTTCTAACTGCTGCTTAAGATGTTAACCAATGTGACACTTTTCAATGAAATAGGGAATGAGGTAGCTAAAACTCTAGTATGCTCTGAAAATTTAGGGCTGGAATTTCTGTTTCCCTGAAAACTCTGGTGCACTCCTGAGCCTTAGTGTGACCCTCTAGCAGGAAAAGCACTGTAAGGATCTCATTCTTATCTTATATTATGTGCTCTTACTCATACCATTTGCAGTGTACTAGGCTGATTGATAGAAAAGTAACTGGATTCATTAATATAATCAACAATTATAAGTATCACAAGAGCAGAAATATGTTCCCTAGGTGAATTTGTATCTTACATAAAATAACCAGATTCAATTAAAAAAAAAAAAAAAAGGAAATGCAAATACCGTGATTAAATTCTTTACACTTACTAGTCTTGGGATTTCCCTCACATTTTTGCATGTACATACAAAGTGTGTACAATAATACTTGTTGAAATTTGCTTAGCATAGATTTGGTGAATACCAACAGGAATTTTATGACTTTGGTGCATAAGTAATTGTTACAGTGAAAATTCCTGATTTTTCAAAAATAAATGGTGCATAAAAGTGCATAAAAGCTCAGCTGATAGGTCTGAACTTGTTCAAGAACATGGCCCAGCTCAACCAATGGAACTACTTTTTTATTCAGCAGAGACCTCTTAAATTCATTGCCTCATTGCACAGTAAATCTGTTCTTTTAGCAGGTTTTTCTTTCAGCAGGTAGTCAATTAAGGGGGGGAAAGGTGTCCTCATGATATATATCTTGGCAGTGAAGTGTATGTTCTTACAACATTTCAGTTATCTTTAAATTCCATCATGTATTATTTAAAGACTTGTATCTTAACCAAGTTTATGATTTCCTAGGGTAACATGATTATATTTTTAAGCATCTAGATGGTGAGGGAAGCATACCTATATTTGTAGATCTCTTTCTTTTCACACACTCAATTCTATATATTTTAACCAGGGAAAAAGTATACCCACTTCTCTTTGTAATTCTCAGCCTCTACTCTTCCGTTAACTGGTATATGCATTTCATCTTAATGTGGATAAATAAAGGAACACCATGAAGTTATCATTCAGCAATTTTGGATGTGGCAAATAAAACATTTAAAATCTACCAGCATTGCTAGCCTTCAATTTTAGACGAATTTCATAGCCCAAATGTCAAAAAGGACATAAACGCATTTGGAGTGACAGAACACAAACAGACCTGTAACGTTTACCACATTAATTTTTAACTTTTGAGCCTTACAGTGATGACATTCATTACTGTAAAGAAATAGGACAGTAGATTCTTTCATCAAGCGTATGCCATAGAAGCCTATTTTTTAATTAAATTCTCTACAATTTAGTGCTCATAGAAACCAAATAATTGAAATATTAGATGATTCTGAAATGTAAACCTTATTTCTAATGTAGGCATTAAAATGCTGTTATAAGCAACCATTCTATTCTTAATTGAATTTTCAAAAATCTCCATTATTTAAAAAATAATAAATGTACTAATGGAGTTTGATAAGATTACTGTAACTGAACACTGCTATAAGCTCCAAATACTAGGAACACTGCATACATTACAGATGAATTAGCTGTTCTTAAATTAAGGAATATTATAGTCAGTAATGGTATGACATTCTTTTTTATGGCCATGGCTTGGGTTATAATGTGACAGAAAAAAAATGTAATGTTTCCAAAATGACAGCTTTTAGATTTGTGTTGCCTGAGGTAGTTCAGCTGAACAATAAACTATAATTTGATTGATGGAAAATTGAAGTGGTTCATCTAACTTGCCAGTCTGTCTTATTCAAGGCTTTGGTTTTGCATGTATGATGATGTATCACAGTTTTAGAGATAATGTTGTTTGTATTATACATGAGATTTTTTTTACACATAAAAATGAAGACTTCATTACCCAGTAAAGATCAAAATGCGCTATGGATTAGCAAGGAATCAGATTTGTTTGAGAATGGATTTGTACATCAAAATGTACTCTCTTTGTGAAACCAAATGATAAATAACATATAGGACCAGAGTATCTTTATTTTTATGAGCAAATCAGCCATACTGTCGGTTATGAAATTATTAACTTAAAGGAAGGGTGACATCTGCACCCAAGAGAAACAATCAGAGAGTGGTAGCTTTTCCTTTATTCAGGATTAATCCTGGTCAGCAGAAATCTTTTAGAAAGAGCAATAATATTTTCATAGAGGTATTAATATAAACTTAAGGAGGAAAAAAAAAGATGAATGAGAAAATAATAAAGATGCTATTAAATACATATTGGTAACATTCATATAGGCTTTGGTGCTTTTTTTTAATTACTGATGCAGTGTGCATACAGTAACAGCCTCAGAAAAATTACTCTAATTTTTTTTATCATCTCTGAGGACAAATTTGAATAGCTCAAACTATTCAGTCACCATCCATATTTTTCCTTAAATATTTTGCGTCAAGCAGGATGTTTGTTTTCTGCTCTTCTGTCATCAAACTAGTAAGACCAGCCATCTCTAGACAGATAAAAATAAGGAATGGCGTCTAGTTTCAGCTGCTAAAGGAAGCAAGATTTGAGGAAAAGATCATATAGCTGGGAGTACGATTATAATGTCTTGTTTTGATTCCTTTTTTCCTCTTCATTGTCATTTGAAAGGAAAGGCCAGCTGTTGAGCCATGTTGAGTAAAGGTCTTTCTCGCTCTTTCTCTTCTTCTCTAAGTACACAAAATAGCTAATATTGGCTGTCCAGGTGAAACTGTAACACTTGAACTTGAAGAAACAGGAATATTACATGCCGTTCTGCTATTTATTACCCTGCCAAACACTAAGCAAGGCTATGATCAAACAAAACTGTAGTAATCCAGTCTTCTGGGAGATTTAATTGATGTACTACACTATTTTTTCTACAAAATGTCCTGAATTACAGACATTCAAGATCTGGGGCTTAATCTGCAGATAGAGCTTATTATTACATAGACATGAAGGAGAGTTGTATTTGTGACTATCCTTAAAGTAACAGAAGATCTGTCTGTAATGAGATTTCCAAAATTACTGTAGGGAATTCTCTACAGTGGAAGTATTTTCTTCTTGGGTCATTACATTGCCATAAGTCTTAATTTTCCAGGCATTTTACTCCTTCTCCCTCTGTGTCATGCTTTTTCTCAGGGTTCAAATCTGGAAATATCATTGCCTTTTCAAAGCTGCAGCTTAAAACTGAGCCATGTATTCACGGAGATGAACAGAGACAATGCATCAACAGTAGGATTGGCCTTCCTCTGTTAGGCAAAAAAAAAAACAAACCATAAAACAAAACAAAGAAAAAACAGAAGAAAGGTCAAAAGACAGCTTTTCTGTATTTTGCAAAGCAAACCAAAGACCAAAGGAGGAGGAGCTGCAAGATGAAAATTGCTTTTATTTAAGGAATATAGAGAAAAAATCTAATTATAGAAAGAAAGTAAGGATCAGATAGAACCATAGGACTGGAGAAGACATTTTGGGTTTTCTATTCAAACTCAGACAGCACATCATATAATCCCTTTTATAGAGTTATTGAGCTCTATCTGAAAACTATTTAGGGTAATTTTTACAGCAAGTCTGTTCAGGAGGCCATCAGAGTCTTACTGCTTGGTAGAGCAGTGAGTTAGGAATGTCCTTCCAGTTTCCAGAAAAATGTTGTAACTGACAACTTATTTCCAGTGCCTCAGCTGGGAATAATCAATATGTTTCATCTCAAGTTGCTCTTCTTTCATCCTAGTATTACAAATGGTTTATTCATAGAAATATCAATGTTGAGAAATCATCAAGGAAAACAACTGAAGGAGTATTAGTTGACGACCATGGCATTATCACTGTTTTGGAGCCATGAACAGGCAAATTCACAAAATGAGGGGTCAGAACCAGCAATAGGGAACTATTCATAACAGTACTGCTCGGCAATGGCTACAGTTCCTGTTGCCATCATTCAAGAAATAAATGAAACTAAAAGAAGTATTCTAAAGGAAGCAAAACCAGAGGGAAAATAACAGGGATGACCCACTTTTCCTGAGAACATCAGAAAGGGGGAAGAGAAAGCTAAACTAAAAGGCAATATTGGTCCAAGTAATAGTAATGTGAAATTGGTCCCGAGTGTCTTCAAGTTGGGAAAAAAAGGAAGTTCTGAATTGGTTAGTCACAGAAAACCTTGAACATTCTTCTAGTTGGGGCAGTGGGGTGAAAACCAACCAGCTTTTAGGACACTTCAGACATTTTACATCTCCTGGCAAACTCCACCCCAGTTTGACTTTAAAACTTTATCTTCTTTGTTACCGTACTTTTTTCCCCATTATTTATATTCTTCTGATTATACAGGTTTTGAGGTGGTTATGCATGCATTAATCTCCTTTTTGGAAGGTCTCTTCTCTTTATCTGTGACACAGATTACTTTTAGGTTTAACACTTGACTTGGAAAAGCTTCAGGCCTCAAGTTCTTCAGCTCAGGTTAACCATATTCAAGGTTTTCAACCCAGCTGACGTTACTACTCAATTCCCATATCAAAATAGATCCTTCTGAAATCCCAAACCTTACCTACTGTCCTACTTTTGCATATTTTCCCCTTAATTTAAATTGAATCAACTTTTTAATTAACTACATGTTAATTAATTACTTAAAGTTATTTTCTCCAAAAGTACTTCTGGGGGATACTTGATTAAGAAACACATCAGCTACACACATCTAGGAATACAGAGTTCCTTTGGCTATTAGTTGCATTTGTTCTCCAACGTATAACCTGAGAATTAAAATTTCTCAGTGTTATAACTGTTGAGAACAGTGTTTCTCTCTGTTAATTTTACAGAAAACTCTATCCATAGACACTTCCATATCTGATTCCCTGGATACAGAGAAGACTTCTATGATTTAAAGCTGTGGATGTGGTCTATCTCGATTTCAGTAAAGCGTTTGACACGGTCTCCCACAGCATCCTCGCAGCTAAACTGAGAAAGTGTGGTCTGGATGATTGGGTAGTGAGGTGGATTGTGAACTGGCTGAAGGAAAGAAGCCAGAGAGTGGTGGTCAATGGGACAGAGTCCAGTTGGAGGCCTGTGTCTAGCGGAGTCCCTCAAGGGTCGGTACTGGGACCAGTACTATTCAATATATTCATTAATGACTTGGATGAGGGAATAGAGTGCGCTGTCAGCAAGTTCGCTGATGACACAAAACTGGGAGGAGTGGCTGATGCGCCGGAAGGCTGCGCAGCCATTCAGAGAGACCTGGACAGGCTGGAGAGTTGGGCGGGGAGAAATTTAATGAAATATAACAAGGGCAAGTGTAGAGTCCTGCATCTGGGCAAGAACAACCCCATGTACCAGTACAAGTTGGGGACAGACCTGTTGGAGAGCAGCGTAGGGGAAAGGGACCTGGGGGTCCTAGTGGACAGCAGGATGACCATGAGCCAGCAGTGTGCCCTTGTGGCCAAGAAGGCCAATGGCATCCTGGGGTGTATTAGAAGGGGTGTGGTTAGCAGGTCAAGAGAGGTTCTCCCCCCCCTCTACTCTGCCCTGGTGAGGCCGCATCTGGAATATTGTGTCCAGTTCTGGGCCCCTCAGTTCAAGAAGGACAGGGAACTGCTAGAGAGAGTCCAGCGCAGAGCCCTGAAGATGATTAAGGGAGTGGAACATCTCCCTTATGAGGAGAGGCTGAGGGAGCTGGGTCTCTTTAGCTTAGAGAAGAGGAGACTGAGGGGTGAACTCATTAATGTTTATAAATATGGAAAGGGCAAGTGTCAAGAGGAAGGAGCCAGGGTCTTCTCAGTGACATCCCTTGACAGGACAAGGGGCAATGGGTGCAAGCTGGAACACAGGAGGTTCCACATAAATATGAGGAAAAACTTCTTTACGGTGAGGGTGACCGAATACTGGAACAGGCTGCCCAGAGAGGTTGTGGAGTGTCCTTCTCTGGAGACATTCAAAACCCACCGGGGCACGTTCCTGTGTGATAGGGTCTAGGCAATCCTGCTCCGGCAGGGGGATTGGACTAGATGATCTTTCGAGGTCCCTTCCAATCCCTAACATTCTGTGATTCTGTGATTAACTACCCCGATGGAATTTCACCAGCCTTCCAAAAAGTGACTTTGGTCCTGGAAGATCCCTTTTAATACATGCCTATTCCTTCTTTTTTTTGCTTTGTATTTTATCATATGCAGTGTTTTTTTGACTTTTTCCTTTTTTGTTTGTATTTCTGGATAAGCCCAGACGTGTATTTCATACCTGTTTTCTCCAGGGAACCGATCAACCAAATTCCTTTTATCCTGTCTGTTTCCTGTTCTCTGTCACTAGTTCAGGATTCTCTACTTTGCTGTACAGGTTCCTGGCATTTGAGACTACTTCAAAATGTAAAAAAAAATTCTGTAAAATGAGCTAAAAAAAAACATAAATGGGCCTATGGTAGTAATTCAACTGCCATGGTACCTCAGTGTCTCACTAGCATGAGAAAATTTGAGATAGGAAGCTAGTAGTATCCAAAATTTTCAGATATGGAAATCCAAGGCAGATTGATTAAATGTTTATCCAAGGTCATACTGGAAGTTCATATAGAAGTATAAAAATATTTACTGCAGTTTTCTTGTCTCTCCAGTCCCATGCCTTAATCCCTGTCCTCCATCTGCCTGCAAAAAAAGAGTATAGAAATACTATGGGACTCTTCAAACGGCAATAGGAAAAGAAAACCTTCAATATGCAATGGCCTGTCAAACTTTGTGACAGTTCACCCTTCACTTTTTCCTGGTATTGTCATAGCCATCTGTATGCTGGTTTGTTTAAAACATAGTTTGTAGAATATGCAACCGAGCTTCTGATCCTTAATGCACACATCTAAATTCTTTGAGCTCTTTGAACATTAGAGAAAAGCAACCATTTGTGACTTTTTAATTGGTGTCAGTTGGGTGTATCATTGTTACTACATGGCATATGTTACAAGGACTGTTCCTGCTGAAGGTAGGTGTATAGAATGTCACTTTACATTTTTTGCAAGTAGCCAGTATCTCTTAGTTTTGCATAGCACATCATTAGCAACATCACACAATGTGACAGCATATTGTGCCTATATATGAAATGCTGATTCCTAGCTGAAAATGTATTATTTTTAGTTTGGAAAGCAGTTTTTGTATCATAATGTGGGTTCCTAAGCCAAAATGATTCTGTGGTCTGTCATGAAATTGCAAACTGACAGATTCTACAGAGGAATCTTTTACATTTATTCACATTACCAACACATAGCAAACAGTTTCTCTCCCACTTGTTTTGTCCCAAGGTCCTCTTAATCCTGTATGAGTGCTAGAAGGCTATTTCCAAGAAGAGAATATAGAAACAGATTTTTGTTTTAAAGATTTTTTTTCAAGTATCAAATTTCCATGCCTTCTTTCTAGTCACTTGAAGAACATAAAAAGTTATGTTAGTTCCTATTTATATTTTAAAATTTTATAAATTTTTAAAAGAGGTACAGCTGCAATTCATACTATTTCTACTTTTGTCTGCCCTCAAACAGTGAGAATATGTGCTTTACCATTCCTATTAACTCGAAGAATAAGAATAGACTCTTCGATTTTAAGACCAGGTGAGCCTGTTTATCCTCAGGGAAGAATAAGACATGATGTGAAATCCCGGATTCACTGAAAGCACTAGCAGTAACTTCTGCAGAGCTGGGATCTCTCCTGTTCTGTGTGTGGAATTCCATGTTAAATATGCAGGAGATTCCTGAATACATCTCAGGCTTTAAATTTAACCAGCCTTTTCTATACCACAGCTTACTTTCTGGTACTGGATGATTTTGAACCAAGACACATGCTTGCAACTATTAGTAAAGTCTTTATGAAACACAGTAAATATTCAGATTGAAAATTCCACTAATTCAAGAGAAGGGATAGACTGAAAATCTTATTATAAGTAAAATGACAACTGCTATCATTTATATATGTATGTAGGCATATAGACTTAAAATTCCTAGTCATAAAGTGCTTATAAACCAAAATCAATTTTATATAAACTGAACTATAACCATCTCTAAATTTACAGGATTGTAATTACAGATTCTGTTTTACAGAAAACTACATCAAGACAATATACCTCTTTCTCTGCATTTAAAAACACAGATGAGATCCATATTAAACAAAAACTTGGAAACAGGGAAGTACTGGGGGATATATGAACTGATTTTCTGTAAGAATGAAAATTACCTTTTTTTTAAAAAAAAGAGTCACCAGAAGGTGATATCTAGATAGGATTTGCAGAAGTAAGATTGATCCTTATGACATCTCATACCTGTAACTAAGACTCTTTAAGGTGGTTTTCCTTGGATATAAATGATGAAGCTGACCTTACGGTTACCAGAATATCAAAGATCTAATAATCTTTCTGAATGATCTGTTGGTTAAACCAAAATGCATTAAACCAAACCCAGAGCAGGAATGTGACAATTTGTGGCCAAGTTCCAGTTTCCTATTTTGAGAGATCAAAAATACTAAGGGCCTTCCCAAAGAGCAGCATCCTTCGCTGCTTTTGAGTGCAAAATGGCTAGTGTGAGACACAAAGAAAGATCTCTCACAGGGACAAGAGATGGCTTTGAACACCAAATGACATTGCAAGGCTCTCTGCCCCACTGGAAAATTAAAAAACAAGGGACGGTACTTATAGGAATCCCTTTCCTTTTTCTGAGGCCAAAACACATTTGTAAAAGTGCAGTCAGAAAACCTGGGAAAGGCTAGTCCAGCACATAGTACAGGGAAGCCAGAGCTGCAAAGTACCACCCTTGGAATGTCTCAAAATGTACTCAGATCAAATGCACATGATGTCTTCATCAAGATACATTCTGGGGAAGGTTACACAAAAAAAAAAAAAAAAAAAAAAAAGAAGTACTTGTCTGGTGCTTAGAGGCAGCTGTGAAAAAGGATATAGAGAAGCATCCTGCCTTACAAACAGCAGAATCAAAAGAGGAAAAAAAAAAAAAAAAACACCAAGGAAAAGGCCTGGAGTACTCTATCTCCTTTTGATAACTTTGGTACCTTTTGATACCTCACACTTGGTTGCTTTTTAAATTTAAATTTCCCTCTCCTCACTCTGCTACTGCTAAGGCAATTATCCCAGGACAGTCCCCCCCTGCAGATGTTACAAGGGCTACCTTTGAACCATCAGCATATTTATAACTGCCTAACTAATCTCCCCAGATTGAGGAAGTAGAGAGCTTGCCAAGATACCCGTTCTGAAGGGGTTTGGGCTCCTATCTGCCTGGACAAAACATGAAGATGACTGCAATGAAAAGAGTCTGGCACATGCCAAAAATCTCTTTGCTACTGGAATTCAATATCACACTCTTCAGCAACAGCATGCGACATCTCTCATGTTAACAGCTTGGCTTCCTTGCAACATCCCAGTGGGGCCATTCTCCGTCTTCTCCCATTATTATCCACAGGCTCTAATGCTCTGTTCACTTTTTGTAACTCCAGGTGAGCTCTTCCTTAGCCTGGCAGAAATCATTATAAGACCAAACCATGAATGAAGATAGATCACAGCCTATACCACTTTGGGTTGTTGGTTTGTGCAGCACCTGTGAAGAACATTTAGGATTAAATGAGCAGTCCTAGCCCATGGACACTGACAGAATGGAAAATCAAAATGAGTCACTAGGCACATATGTTTTGCCTGTGCAACTAGAGTCACTTGCATGGGTTGCAAAGATGTAATAGAAAGCCAGAAGGCACATCACTACACTAGGAGTCTGTGAGGAATGAGAATGCTAATGTGAGACAGGGAGTAAGGTCCATCCTGAGGGATGTTTCCTGCCTATGCCCTTGACCAGTCTTCCATTATTAGCATGTCAGTGCTGTTCTTCTTAATCCTTTTGATCCTCCTCTGCCACACTATGCAATACTATCTCTGTTCAGCTGTCATCCAGGGCTAAACAATAACCAATTGTTCTGCTAAACAATAACCAGTTGTTCTATCACCCAAGACCCCTCCCCAGGTGAGAAAGGGAATTGTGAAAAGGAGGGAGACTTGTGGGCTGAAATTTAAGCAGATTTAATAAAATAAAAGGATCAATATTAATACAAAAGACACAAAGTCATACTCAGCCCATAGAGTGGTGGCAAGTCCCTCCAGGGATAGGATCCATGACACCCACCCCTCCCCAGCAAGGTTTCCCATTTATAGTGAACATGACGTTAAAGCTATAGAATACACCTGTGGGCCAGCCTGAGTCAACTGCCCTGGCTTCCACTGTTAATGGCCTTGATCACCATACCACAGCTGGCCACAAACAGAACAAAATGTAACAGCAAACTGATTCTATAAATTTTATCCCCACAAAACCAGGACAACTACAAACAGATTCTCTGAAGTTTTGCCATTACTTGTGACTAGATGTCCAAAGAGACTCAGCTCAGTTCCCGGAGCAGGTCCCAAGGAAGGCCATGCTCTTCTCCATATTAGCTCAGACAACACTTTAACGATTCACTTGTAGGAAGAAACAAACAGGGTCATCAAAGCCATCATTGTTAGCACAGTGATTGGTTGTACTGCTGCAGTGGCAGAATCTGAAAAGCCTGTGTAAATATTCAATTCTGTCTTCATATGTGAAGATGTTTCTTACAGTTAAAAGAAATGTTTCCACCAGGTTAAAGTTATTTTTGCATTTTGGGAATCCTTCCCACCGCTATTAATGGCAGTTAGAAAAGAAGGGACTAAAACTACTAAATAAATGAGGCTTTATTTAATTTATTCATGACAGTAGAATGACAGCAGATGCCATCTCTTGAAAGAACATTTGTCATAGATTCTTTATAGAATTAAGGAATGGCTAAAAATTGTTCTCATATATTAATCTTTTGTGAAGAGATCTAAACTGTGAGAAGAGATTTGAATGTACATTTGATAAAAGCATTATGCCTTTTGTAACATTGTGTTTGAAGGAGACAGACATAGAAGAACTGATTGAAATCACAGTCTTATGCAAGAGGTTATGGATTCTACAAGTAAAAAAGTCCAGGAGAGAATGAAAGGTCCTTATAATTGTAGTAAACTAGAAAATGACATAGGCCAAAGGCTGTAACATTGTTCCCATACAACATTCTTATTCAAGAAAAACATAGAAATATGTGTGTAGTTAGTGAAACATGATATTTTTCAAGGAAAAATTCACTATTTTCAGTCTCATCACAGTCCATTTCAGCCATGGACAATACATTGAACTGCTTTCATGAGCTGAAGCTTCTGAAAGATATTTAAAGTTTAGTGCTGAATTAGATACAGGCATCACATACAGAGTTTATTCTGTATGTCTGAGAAAGGTCAGTTATCAGAAAAAGTCTCTTTCCTGCTTTGCTTTTGAAGTAATGCCATGACACCAGTCATGGGGTCTCATTTTTCATCAGTTAAGAAACTTAAATAATTTCTTTTTTTTAAGCAATTTTTCTCAATTCATAATCCATTTGTGACATTAAAATCTAATTGTCAGCACTGAGCTTATGGGGAAAAAGGCGAAACAGCTAAAATTCAGAAAATGAATGTTGATATCACCAGTTTAGACTCAGGGGCAGACACCGGCAGAAGACTGGATTTCTCAATGATTCATACATATGTTTCAAATATATAGGTAGCAAAGGTGATACAAATCCTTTGTTTCACTTTCATGTTCAAGAAGGAACATATTTTCTTCTCATAAGTGCAGCTAGTCACACTGGTCCGTACCTTTACCTAAACTAAACTGTGTGGTCTTGGTCTGACAAAAAGCCACATAGAAACTCTCAATGACTCTTCTTCAACAGCGTATTAAGTATGTGAGACTGAAAAGATCTTTACATCAGTTGGTGTTTCTCTTTACAGTGCTGAAGTCCTGTTTCAAGGTCCTGTTTCTAATACTAAAATTTTTATTTGTTGCACCAATATATGTCAGGGTGTATTACTTATGTGTATATATGTGTATGGGTATGTAGTAATATGGATATGGATAGTAATATACCCTGCAGAAGTATGTATACATATATATTTTTTTTTTTTCCAAATTCAAACCTGCTCTTAAGTCCAAATTAACCTGGCATCCATATTAATTGGGCATGGCATTTTTGCACTTGAACATAGGCTTTGGCAAACCTGAGAGACAGCAGGAACGTGTGTTCCACACCCTAAGCCTTGGTGCCTGACTGAGGATTTGCCCTCTGATCAGATGCGTGGTCAGATTACCCCACTCCCTTTATCCTGAAAAGCTTTGCAAGAGCCTTCTGTGAGTTTTGAGCCTCTCACTACGAGAAAGACATTGAGGTGCTGGAGCGTGTCCAAAGAAGAGCAACAAAGCTGGTGAAGGCTCTAGAGAACAAGTCCTATGAGGAGCGACTGGGGGAACTGGGGTTGTTTAGTCTGGAGAAAAGGACACTCAGGGGAAACCTTATCACTCTCTACAACTACCCCAAAGGAGGTTGTAGTGAGGTGAGTGTTAGTCTCTTTTCCCAGGTAACAAGTGATAGGACGAGAGGAAACGGCCTCAAGTTGTACCAGGGGAGGTTTAGATTGGATATCAGGAAAAATTTCTTCACTGAAAGGGTTATCAAGCATTTGAACAGTCTGCCCAGGGAGGTGGTTGAGTCACCATCCCTGGAGGTATTGAAGGGACATGTAGATGTAGCACTTAGGGACATGGTTTAGTGGTGGACTTGGCAGTGTTAGGTTAATGCTTAGACTTGATGATCTTAAAGGTCTTTTCCAACCTAAATGATTCTATGATTCTATGTTCTCCAACTCTTTCCGGGAAGCAGCACTGCCTGCTGCTGAGAAGGGGCATGGTAATGGATGTGGAACCACCAACTGTGGCCCAAGCAATGGGCATACTTTATTTCACCATCAGAACCACACATTGCTATCACAGAGGCTTCAGAGATACACTTCTTCTCTACTTCTGAGTTGTTTACCTTTACCACTCAAAAGGTGTGACCCCCAATTTTTTCTTATTTCCATCTCTCCTAATTCCAGCTGAGGTCACACTCTTATTTCCAATCTGTGGTAGCTGCAAACTGCCTAAGCTGCCTGAAATCTTTGAAGAAAAAGCATTAAGAATGAAAAGAATTCACTAGAAAAGTAGAATTTGTTGTTCTGATGTGCTGGGACTGTTAGTGTTAATTATGTATATTTGGTTTTGATGGTGCCATGAGGAAGATTGGAAATGTCTAGGGAGATTATAAGTAACAATCTTTTAATGGGCCTCCAACATTTAAAAGGTCTGAGAGAGGGGATAGATTGCTTTCTTTTATAAAATTATTTTTATCTTTGATGGGTTATTTTCACTTTTTCTGACATTATATAAAAACCACTATTCACTGTCCTGAGTCCCTATTCCAAATAACCTTGCTACAGCAGAGCAAATATATGTAAATGTCATCATAAAACACCTATGAGAAGTCAAAAACATTTCAGATATTAGATCCAGCCCATAAGATGTAGTTACACAGTGCTTCCCTTTCATATGACTGTTACACCGTTGTAATTGTACTTCCAGAGTCAAGCCTCACACAAGGCTTTATTGCTGAGTTCTGCCCCAACTTGTCTGGAGCACATCAGTGACAGAACTTGGCACCACTGTCCTCTGAACTCCCTTCATGTACACAGCTTAGAGTGGGGAAATCATTCCTTCTACAACAGTATTTGTTTTCTTTCCCTATTAAATCCATTATGAATTTTACCTCCACTTCACACTGTGCCCACATATAGTGAAGAAAATTCCTGTCCTTGCTAGAGCTTGCTAGTCTTAAAAATGTAGAGTCTGTGATTCTGCTATCTCTCTGGAAGCTGTATGATGTAGATAATATTGTTGACCTGTCTAATGCTGTTAAATGGTCTCTCCTAGTCTGTTTACAGTTTTCCTGCCAAGCTGGGATCAGAATTATGACCTTTTGCCCCACCTCATATATCTAAGCCTTAACTTGTCAGTCATACCAGATTTTCTGTTTTTGCTGTGTTTCAGCAAGGTTATTATGGTGTGCTAAGGACATAAACCCACTTACTCTCTTGTGGGAGTCCAGCATATATGGTACTACTGACTCCTCTGGTGCTTCCAGCATGATTTCCTGCTTGTCCCTCGCAAGATCAAGGAGCTCTCTCACCCTTTTGCAAACAGGAGTATGTAAGGCATAAGCCCCATGGTCTCTTCTGAGACTCCTTGACATGCAAGCAGAGATTGCTATAGTTGTATTCTTATCCCTGCTTTTGGCTTTGTAGATCTCAACATGACTTTGGCTGTCCAAGTAAACCCTCGCAAACCCCTCCCCATTCTTTTGTCCTCACATTGCTGGTAATGATGTAGGAAGATCTAGAAACTTCAGTCCCAAAATCAATTCCAGAGTACTTTGAGGGTTCTCAAAAACATTTGTGTTTTGTTTGTACATTTCCTGGTGAATTTTCTTCTTAACTCGTCTCAAAGGGCCATCTCATCAGATGACTCTATAACTCAGAATGAACTTAAGAAGATACAAAATATTTTGATGAAATGATTCAACAAAACAGCACCTAATATTATCTGTGATCAAAAATAGATGAAATGGGAAGCAGAAGAGCATGCAAATTGGTAAAGAGGCCAAACAAAATTTTAGCTCATCACTTGTTTTGTCTCTAAAAGTGGACAGTACCAGATGAGGCAGAGGACATTTTAAGACACTGTGATGTATAGTTATTACACTTTGCTCATACGAAGCTTCTTTATAGCTCCTATCATAGTATTCCTTGAAGCAGGAATCTCTCACTTTTTTTTAAATCTTAATCTTTTAGGTTTTTTTTAATTGCTTTTAATAAATTTTATCTCAACTGGAGAAGCAGCCTTGTTTATAACCTTGGAAGACTTTTTAGGTGGAAAGTTAACTGGAAGTTAGCAATATCAGGGAGAAACTGATATCAGAGGAACTCTGTCATAAAGGCCACATATTCTTCTCGGATAATGGAGTTATTTCTTTTTTGTTTCTTTTAGTATTGTCTTCCAAATAAGTATTTAAAAATAATATAGTACACATTGTAATCTTGGAGAAAAGAAATACTGGAAAAATCCCACAAAATAGGAATGTTTCTGTCACATATCATATGAATTTTTTACACTTCTGAACAAACACTCTCTTCTACACATTGTGTCTTGTACGAACTTGTGAGGAACCCAGTTCTAAATGCCAGCTATATTTAACTTTATTTCTGTGTTTTTCTTTTTGTATAAAATGTATTTTGTTTATCTTAAGAGTCTTTTAAGGCACTATTTTGTACAGGTGCTCAGGAAGAGTCACATCAATACTTTTAATCCTCTAATTATGTAGCTTAATTTCACATCTGGAAGTTTTTACTGTGCAATAATTGAAAGACATTTTTAATCTGAAGAGAAAAGGGAGATCTTATACAGTATGAAATCAGACCGACGTGGTAACATTTGGATTATTTAATTTTTTGTTAATTTTAGAAGACTTACCTTCCAAAGTAATTTAAGGTTTCTGTGTTTGTTGATATTGCTTTTTAATGTGACAACTGTGACATGCATTTCCACAACAGGTGGATTAATGTCATTTCGTAAAAAATTACTTCACCTAGACAGGTGTTTCCCGTATATGTTTGACATGAAACTAAACATTGCTCCAGATGTTCTGTTTGTAGCAAAGCCAGTTAATTTTATTAGAACATTTAATCACAGATCAACAGCATAATACAAATGCAGTCTATGTGAAGCAGATATTTAACAGAACTTCCTAATGTGGAAGACTCTATTTGTGGGAGTGAGCTAAACAGTTTCGTAGGTGAATCCCATAAATGTGTTGATGTGGCATGCTACATTTTCTCGATTTAGACCTGAAGTAATGTTATTTGCTTACCTAGAAGAACTTTCACACAGGGTAGTTATTTTTGATTGGAGGATATTGATAGCATATATTGTTCCTGATGTTTACCCACATATATATCATCTCACTAATCTAAGGCAGAGTTTAAAAACAGTGTAATAGCAATTATAAGAGACCTCTTATCTTTGAGTGTTGGGAGTCCTGCACTGTTTTAATGCTTGGTACCCTTCTGTTAATCGAGAATTGCATACATTCACAAGTAATTGCCCTGCTTGCAATGCATACGCTAAAATCTTTTATGCCAAACTTAAATATCATTACATGCCTAGCTATTCTTCCATTAAGATTAGCTACAGATTTCCCATTAATTATTACATCAGATTTATTCATCATTAATAAATTAGATCTCTGTGTTCTGTCACAGACCTCTTGGGTCTCATGAAACAGGTGAAGAAAAAGCTTGAATGGAGCCCTGGTGATTCCAGGGTAAATGTAAAAATATTCATAATTCTTTACTTCGAAATATTAGTTTATGTATATGGACTAATAACAACTTAAACCCCTATGATGATGATGTTTTTTGCTAGCCTGTCACCTCATTGTATAGAAGTTTGTTTTAATGAGTTTCTCTAATGAATATTTTATATTGATACTTGGATGAATGGCATATGGTAAATGCAAGGTAAATTACAGCTCTTTAAATAAATATTTTTCATAAATTATTTATTTTGTGATGCCTGTATTGGTTAGATGTCATGTCAGATGAAGACTGGAAATTATTTACTCTAATACTTCTTTGAGAGTTAAAGAAGTAAAAGACTTTTAATTATTAATAAGCTTCCAATATACTTGTGTAATTTATGGGAAACTACCACAAATTGTGTAAGATTACAATTTTGTGAGGACAATTTTATTTGTATCTTGCAAAATAGAATAATCTCTTGTGTCTTTACAGGAAATTTTATTCATTAATACAAAAAATATTGTGCTGTTCCTGCTAAAACTTATTTTGATGAATTTCTGACTTCCAAAGGATTATGAATTCTTGTCAACTGTCATTATTTCCATGATAAGTTCCTGGTTATTTTTAATCATGCCAAAAATTACAGTTAAAAATCAACAAGAATGTACATAGTGAATTGAGTGCCCTTGGTTTGTGTTGGGAGTCCACAACTCTCACAAATTAACCTGCAGAACATAGCTATTTCAATGACACAGTTCAAGTTCTCCAATTATTCCCCCTGTTAATATTCTCACTGATATTAGAGAAGCTGAGGGCATTTTAGCATCTTTCAGAACTGAACCAATTTTTCCTTCAGATATGCCAATGTTTACCATTTAAAAACAAACCATACACACGCAAGACAGCCACTGGAACACAAGGACAAAAGTGTAACAGTATCTAGATACTGTAATCTTTAACTGTGTCATGTTAGAGATGAATACAGTTTGTTTGTGTCCACCTGAAGATAACAGTTTGGCCAAAAATGAGAGATTTTAACTTTAGACATCACCTACTATGCATACTATTTCAATACTAGGGGCCAATTTCATAACTATTAGATTCCTTGTGTTTTCTAGGATAAACAAAGCAGAGTCTTCAAAAACTGTAAAAAAATCACATCTGTTTTCGGAGATTTTTATACATCTTTGACCTAAATTTATAATTCAGGGTGTAATTCTGATGTGGAACATTTTCTCATATACTCACATATACATATACAGCGGTCTGCTCTGCACACTGTTCAGGATGGTAGATAAATGCCTAATCTAGTCTTTAGTAAGCAAACGAAATATTTTGGAAGTGTTAATATATAATTGCTTTTACATAAGTCTTTAAGGAATAGTCTATGAAAATGGTACATAGTGATTATTGATCATACAAATTAAGTGAAAGTATTTAGGCACTTCGTGTCATGTGATAGCACTTTCATCAAGGTGAATGGCATGTTGCACAGGTTTTTCAATTGAGCTGAGTGTTAGTCTAGTGGCCAGTCCAAAACTGAACTGGTTTATTATGCTTTACAATTTTCTTCACGGAAAGCTAGTGTTCATTTGTTAGGGACATTTCTGTTACAACTGATATTTTGAGTTGACTCAAGTAAATTTTTCAATAACTACATTTAAGATAGAGGGTATATTCCTGTTACAATTGGACTCCTCACATCAGGGCCATATTGGATTATAAATCATGTAGAAAAAAAAAAATGAAACATTTCATCTTAGGCTTGTTTTAAAATTATTTGTCTTCATTTTCTTCCAATGCTTCAGCTATGGTCCTGTGTGATTTAACAGGACTAAAAACACACAAGAATAATGTTTTTCAACTACTACAGGGCTTAGCTCCACTCCAGAAAATAACAAATATTCAAAACATTATCATCCAAATTCCCACTTAAAAAGAAATCAGTGGTGTGGAGTCAAGTGTATATTATTCAATATTGTTTTATTTTGCATGTGCACCAAGTCTGCAAAATAAAGGTTGCAGAGAGTAGGCAATTCTTTCAGTCCAACACTATAATGTTTATTCAAAACAATAGTTCTTCTTTTTCAACAAATAGACACGAATCAGAGACCAAAACAAACAAAAAACTCTTCTGGTATTTTTTGAACTTCCTTTAACTAGACAATTAAAAACCATCAAGTAATGTATAAGGTATTTCCCCAAAACTGAACATTTGCTGATATTTTAAAGAAAAGAAAAATTGAAGAGAATATCTAACAGCCATAGGTGATTGTAATAATGATATTACTGTGAATATTTGCCTAGAAACTATTCAAAGAAATGGTACGCTTCATACATCAAAGTTGCCAAAAATTCAGGCAGCCATTCATATGGAAGTCACATATAAGCTGTGTTTTCTGTTTTGTTTCATTTTGTTTTTTCACAACTATATCTCCTTTCCTGAGGAATGCTGACCTGTCTCTGTGCCCAACAGCTCTCCTAGTCCCAACCCCTTTCAAAAATTACACCTCATATTAGAAAATTCTGCTTCAAAGACTGACTGTAGTTTTCTATTATTACAGGCTGATTCTTACAGCCTGATTTCCTACTCTGTCTTTAGAAAACTCAGTAACATTAGTAACCTTATCTTTTTGTAAATGTTATTCTATTTAAGTTTTTGATTTGCCTTCTTTTGGATTCTACTAAATAAAGAATCATGTTCCAATAAGTACAAAAATCTTACGCATGAATGTGCATGTATAAACTAGTGATGAGTATGTGTTACAGGTCCCCCTCTGTGCTGGATCCACAGGAAATCTATGTCTGTTATAGCCACAGCTACAGGGGATTGGTTTGTTTTCTCAAGCTGTAGTAGCTCATGCTGCTAGCTCTGGAGGTGCCTGGTGTAATCTACAGTGAGTTATCCAAGATGGTATCTGTTACACAAACGCACAGATGCCCACACAAGCATGTTCGTTGCACATTTCTGTTACATGGTTCTGCAGCATAGACTGAAGGTTATGGTAGACTTTGGGTGGAAAAACAGTTGTAGAGGAAACAGGGGAAATGATTCTCTCTCTTATTCTCCCAGGCGGAATGTGTCTGCAGATGCCATTCCCTTCTGACACTGATTCTGGAGTATCTCTGTTTCCTCACTATTCACATCACCATTGTGTCTGACCAGGAACAGTTCAACATCCCAATATTTCTTACCAATGAACTTTATAGATAGTTCGCCATCAAGAGAAGGGCTTGCAGTAAAGCTGGTAGCTCAGCTGGAAACTATGCTATCTCCAGAGCCAAGTGTGCTGTGCTCAGACAGCTTTCCGTGCTGGTAAGCACTTGTAGTTTCCCACCGGGGGCTCCTTAGTCTGTCAGACCTAGGCTGTCAGTTGTGTTGGGAAGCACTTTTCACCAAAGTCAGAAGACATTACAGAGTGCAGCTATTGTTAAGAAGTATGATGGGACAAGAAAAGGGGTGGAGAGTTGAAAGATGAAAGTGTTAGGAGTCAGGAAAAAGACTGAGATGACAGGGGCAGGGAGTTTAAGTGGGAATTTGGAACTGGAATGCATCCACCCCATTGTTATGTATGATTAATGACTCCTTTATGCTCTGGGGACTGGAAAGGGTCACATGACACAGCTAGAAGCCTTGCAGCACACCACATCCTGCACCTAATCATTACACATATGCCTACGGAAAATAGATGTTAATGCTGATGAACTCAGAACAAAGATTTAGCATCATTGTGAGAATTGCATGTTACTGGTGACTTAGTATGCATGCTTTTACCCACCAGCGGTGAGTCAGTGTTCTTTGTAGACTCTCTATGTCTGCTCTATGTAGACCCTTCATGGAGTTAGCAGCTAGCAGAAGAGCCAAGGCACATTGCAAAGGAGATGCCCTTGACTGACTGATATGTACGCTTGCCCTGTGTTTTGGGTTAATATATGTGCATGCATACATGTACATTTGGTTTTACAATGAATCTAGATATATCAAAAAAATGGTATTTTTTGCGTTGAAACTGAACAGATTAAGGCTTGAATCATTCAGAAAACACTCTGATGTATTTTCACTTCTGTAACCATAGTGCTCTGCGCCATGAAATGCTGTAACACTTTCACCTGTTTTCTATAATAAGGATCTGCTTTATTTTGTTCACTCATACCCTCTGCAAAGACAGGGTTACCTCATATTTAAAAGGCATGATATGCATGTAGGATATGCTGTTTCTGTCTAGAAGTTGAAGACAAAATAATATAATTTGTTGTATTCACAGTTATTATGAGTGTCTGTGTATGACTACCTGTAAAGTAATTGAAATCCAGATTTCACAGACAAGCATAGCAGACTTTGGGGAAAAAAAATCAAGCCTGCTTATCAAAATAGAGGAAAGACTGATCAACAGAATTAGGAAACAGCTCTAAACATCAGTTACATGAGATTATGCAGTTTTTATACTAGTAAAAAAAATAACTTTCACATTTGTGAGAGTTAGCATTGGGACAAAAGACAAGGTTCAAATCAACATGTTGAACGTGAAGGAGGAAAGTTTTTATATTGCTCTTCTTCAGCATGTTCATAAAACATGGACAAAAGCTGCTTGTCTCAGCTCCAGCTTTTTTTTTCCTTTTTTTTTTTTCCCCTGAGGGAATAAAGACCACACCCAAAGAGTTTTTCTGCTGTTTGTAGTACAGAAAGATTAGTACTACATATTGACAAGTGTCTTATTACTCACTGAAAATGCTGCTTCCTCTGTGTGTATTTATAAGATAAATATTTACCCATCTAATACAATACCTTCTACATTTTTAAGGGAGCTTTGTGCTATCAGAGTGGAAAGATGTCTGAACATTAGATAATTGCACTCAGTACTCTTAAATTATGCACTTTACTTTTAAAAGAATATAGAAACTGGTTTTAAAAATGCATTTAAGTTCAGCGGTAACCTTTTGACGCCCGTGGACAGTATTTTAAGAACTCATTTGTTTGAGGGTTTTTTAATCTGGAGACACTGAAAAGTTACACCTGCTGTGATGTCGTCAATCATGCCAGGAGGAAAAATAGTGGCATGATTTGTTATCTGTTATTTCCCTTGCTGTGGTGACTGTCTCCCAGTGCCAGGTCTGTCCTTAAGGCCATCACTTATAGGGATCGCTGTCTGTCAAAACCACAACCAACTTTAAGGGCTGCCTTTGTTGGAGCAGACAAATGAGTATGACCTTTAACAATAAAATAGGCACCTACTGAGAGAGATGAAACAGCAACTGAAATTAAGAACACCATACGGCCATTTCAAACACTCAGAAAAAGTTAGGAGTTGAACTATAACTTAATTATAAGAGTAAATGTGGCTAGATGTTGTCAATAATGAAACAGACATGGTCAGAAATATTGATTAGCAATGAGGATGAAAACTTGTTTCATCCAGGAATCATCCTGCATTTCATTAATTATGAATGGGATTGATGGGGTTCATAAAAAATGCGGAAGAGATTAAATTGTAGCATTTAAAGGTTTATTGTTTTTTTTTAAGTACGTTGCAGTTTGTAAGTGTACAAATCATTTACGAATATTCTAGGCGAGTGAGGAAAAAAGATAAGAACATGCTAAACCTTTGATTTACACTAATAGGTACTTCAAAAGATCTTCAGAAAAGTGCCTCTGCCTAGTTAGTGATTAGATGTAAGGTGGTCATTGATATTTTGTAGGGTTTCAAAGCATAGTCTGAGAATTCCAGGCAATGCATAGTAACGACCACAGCACAGTTTGTGGTTTGAAAGGCTCTTGTAACCCAACCTGGCAAGTGGTCAGTGGAGACTATATTTTACAGAGCAACACAAATCAATCTTATTGAGCACTTTTCAGGTAATATAATATTCTGCCTGTGACAATAATGAAATTAGCCAATGGATTTTGTTTAAATATTGAAATGCCATTTGAATATTTAATGAAATACAGTACTCTATAGATATGCAGATTTTTGTGGTTTTCATAAAAAGAGTATCATTGATTTTATGAACAGGTACTTGAATATCATCAAGTTAATAATATTTTTTTTGTTCCTTTTGTTTGCCTCCTTGTTCATATTCAGATAGACCCAATCAAGCAAAGCACTGAATGCCTTCAGCTCCTTCTGAGGTCGATAGGAGTCGAGCACACTCAATAGAAAGAGGTGTTTAGTACCTCTAAGTCATTTAAAGCATTAATGTATTCATCACAGTCCTTAAATCATCACTGAAACTTTTTTTTTTTAATTTTGTAAGAGCAATACTTTTTACTGAGTACTTTCATTTTTTCCTTGTTGCTATTCTTAATGTTTGAGTTCAGTTCTTTTAGAAATGGTCTGTTTACTATTACTGTTTTTTGTGGTTTTTTTTTTTTTCCTAGAAAGTGTGTTTTATCTCATTTTCTTGTGAAAAACAAAATCACTGTTTTTCAAGAAAAGAAAATCTCCAGAGATCTGAGTTCCAGTCTGAGAATCAGTTCAAGGTGAAGTCTGCTTGGTTTTTCTCAGTATAGCCCCCAGTACAAAGATGTGCATTATAAAAAGTAACACAGAATTTTCTGTAATCAAAAGCTTTTGCCAATCTTAAAGGCCTAACTTTTTAATAGGCCTGGAGTCTCAATTGTAATCATACTCTAGAGTGGTTATCCTTTCAGCTTAGGGTTAAGAAGCTTTGACAAAGCACCATAGGGAAGCTTGGATTGCCCTTACCTACATTGTACCTAGCCTTGGGATAGATAAATACAGTCTCATTCTCTAATGCTACTGACTGCCTCCAGGAACACTAAATTTTAAGAGAGGAAAACATGAATCCTGTATTTCAAGAGCAGTGGAACTAAGCCATTGTTCACTCCCCTTAAAAAGGATATTCAGTGGCCAGTTCAGATTGCCCTAGGGACACCTAAAGCTGCATTAAGTACTTGTGAAAGTGAAAATCCACTGGGAACCCAATTCCAGTGTTTAAACCTCAGCATGAGCAGTGGAGTTCCTAGCAGGGTTCACTTTTATATGTCTCTATAACCACATTCAAAATCTACTGTATGTGCAGTAAGGATCTGCTATTCCAACTAACCTATAGAAACACTATAGAGATGGCCCCTTAGAAAATCACTAACATGAAGAGAAAAAAGCAAACATTTATTTAACTACATCATGACAAAGGCAGGAGAAAAGGCGGCTATTTAAGAACTGGCAGATCCTTTTTACAAGGTTATGTACCTTATGCTTGACTAAGAATATTTTTAACACTGATCTTTGTTTTAATTGAGGAATGATAAGAAATCCAGGCTTGTTCCTGAGCTGTGTAATAAAGAGAGTTGACAAGAGAAAGCTGTTCCATTTCACAAGAACTGGAGGATTTCCAACATTTGCTTTTATTTCACCCTGGATACTCCAGGGGGGCTATGGTTTTGAAACACTGTACATTCAGAATGACCAATGTCTGAAAATTATCACCTTAGCCAATAAAAATAAACAATACTTCTCATTCATGGGTTACTGGATTGCTGAGGTCTGTGTGTTTGGATACAACACTGGCAGCTTCAAGACCTGTTAACATTTTGATCATTATTTTATGAATTAAAATAAATGTGGGTGCTGAAGTTCCTGCTTTGTAAAATATATCGTAGATATGGGTCCATTCACCTCATTGCTATGCTGTGAAATCCATAATGGGAATTGCTGTTACTGAGATGGGATAGCAGAGCTGAACAGTCTCAGACATCATTTTATTATTTGAGACTGTCTCTTAACAGCTCACTACTTCAGCCCAATATGGAACCTATATTTAAACATTTTTCCCTCTAGGCTTTGTGGCAGTTTCATTCACAACATTGCATTGAACCAGCAATTTTTCTGCTGATTATATATAGACCTTATTCATTTGTAGACCTGGATTCTTTTCCCATACTTAGTCTTCCATTTTGACCCTGTGATTCTCAAGCATAAACTGGCTATTTAAAGGCATTTCATAATTCCATCCAATACTTCTGTCGCTTTCTCTCTTGGTGAATCTGAACAAGATCACCATCTGGCCTGCAACTCATGCTCATAGTCTGGCCACATTCACCAGTTCCATCCTCGTTTTAGATTTTTTCTCCCACTGTATATTTTCAGATTAACCTCTAAAATGTTATTTCCTATCCCCACACCCCTCCTCAAAAAAAACCAAAAAAAAACCCAGAAAAACCTTCTCCATTTTTCTGTTCTTCTCAAAACCTCATGAACACATTCTTCTCCAATTTGTAACGAAGGATGCAGGACTACATCTTAACAGCATCACCCTTCCCTTCCATATTTCAATTAAATATAAGCTGTTGCTGGTCTGAAAACTCTTTCTCTGGACTATCACTTTCCTACCTGACTACTCCTATTCAGTAACGAGAGATTGACTTCTACATCCCATCAGTCCATGATGCTTGTTCTCATTGCCTATTTGTTACCTTTTCTGCCATCTACTCTTCCACTTATTCCTGCTACTTGGGAGATGTTTCCCCTAGCCATAAGTAAATCTCATATGTCTTTGAAAGTTCTCTTTCAAAATTTTCAGCAATACAAAAAAAAAAAATTTGACAATGAGCTGCAAGTACCCTAAGGTCATAGTCTGCTATGCTGATAAATTCTGTTCCCCATGACCCCTTTGTGTAAATCTTATCTGCTGTGTTTTGTTATAAGACCTTTGGATAAAGGGGAGGGCGTTGTTTTGTTATATGTTTATCTAGCACTCAGCACAATAGTATCCTGGTTTATGATTTGGGCTGCCAGGTACTCTGGTAATGCAAATAATATATATAAGTGGAGCACATGCTCCTTGGGCACAGAACACATGTGAAGTAAATAGGATTACATCCTGCAGGTTAAAACTAGCCTACTATGGTAATACAAAAATGTACACCAGCCACATGACCCAAGGGGATGTTCTTGACTGCCTCTTGATAATGCAGGCTACAGAGCGGTTGACCAAAGGAGAACTAAGCTGTTCTTGAATTTCACACCTTAAAATATCAATGCTACTGAGGCAGGAAAAATTTCCCATTAAATGATTCACAGACTTAATCCCTTTGATATTTGATTGGCTGACTGCAACTTAGCACAGCATGCTGCTGGAATACATCTTTAACTCTGACTCCCAGAAAGGTCTCATTCCCACTGGAATTCTGGTGCAGAAACCAGGATTAAAACCAGATCTCACTGGGATAGGAGGAAGGTACAAGACTGAGGCTGGCAAGATCTGGTTTATAAATGCCTGTCTCTGCCACATTTTGGAAGCCTTTCTTTGTGTTAGTCTTGGAAAAACTATTTAATTCCTTCACATTTTAGTTCTTCATCTATGAGTCAGTGATGATAATTTTTCATTCTCTCTCCATGTGCCTTTACTGTTCGTCAGGCTGCAAGCTATTCCAAGTAGGAGCTACAAAGCCCTGTATGTTTATCTGTCCAAAGATGAAGCTTCTATGAGTTATCAAAATACATATGTTAGGTATATAAGTAAAGATGAGCAAAATAATTTCAATCTTCTAAATATGGACACAAATTAAGGGGAACAGAAATATGTCTCAGAACATAAAAAAAAGTTTAAAAAAATTAAAAAAGAATCACCAAAAAACCAAAACAATCAAACAAGTGAAAAACTCAGAAAAAAAATTCCCAAGACAGAGGAAAAAAACCCAAACCAAACCAAAACAAAAAAACAAACAAACAAAAACACAAACAAAAAAAAGGAATATAGCGTTTACTGTGTAATAGTATGCTCTTTCAACATTGTCCATACTGAAAAAGACAAGTTTTTCCTATGCATTGCTAGGGAATATGACATGAATGCTACAAAACCCTATTCTGTGTAGTACTTCAGAGGAAATCTTCCGACTTTTCTTCCTTTTGTAACACTTCCATTGTGCCTGCTTCAGCTTTCTATAAAATCAAGCGGTTTTTTACTGGCCACCATTAAGTTGCTACAGAAATATGTACTATGGGCAAATCCAGCTACTTAAAAATCACCCCTGAAAACATGGCTGAACCCCCCCAAACTTTCCTGCGCCCACAAACAAACAAACATGACTGTTAAAAGAGAAAACCAAACAAATTCACCACTAGTTAAAAACAAGGAGATACAAGACTTCAGAGCACTATCACATTTTGCACTGGCTACACAGTTAAACCACTGTCAGAGCCCTCATTTGCCATTCACATTGTCAAACCCTGAGCCCCAGATGTGGAGCCACCCAGCCCAGTCCTTGGTGCCTCTCAGGCACAGAGGCAAACTCTACAGCACAGATAAGGGTGTGTGGAGAGCTTCTAACTGCATTGCGCAGATGAGTTGCTGAGATCTGTTTCCATCCTTGGGAAGTATGAGTTTACAGGGCTGCCTGCAAGCTGAGACTGGTGCCTGCTGCATCCCAGGAATGGAGGCAGGAAGGAGCCCTTGTACAAGTGGGCTCTGGTCTTACACAGTAAGTAGCAATTAACTGCATAACCTTCCAGCTGAGGCAGAAACCCAAAAATAAGTGCACGCCTTTTCTCTTCCAGTCTTGGGAAGCAACAAGCACCCAATTCACATGGGTAGTATGCTGTCACCTACCTTCTCCCAGAGCAAAAGATGAGGACTCAGAGCTGGGAGGTCATACTGTTTAGTTGCTGTTTCTCCATTGAGACTAGGGTCCCACGACATAGCAAGGTAGCAGGCGCTTGTCTTAGCACTACTAATTGCTACCTATCAATGGATATTGGTGCTGGGGTTTTGAGTGGTTTGGAGTTTCTTTCCTCCTCCCTTCTACTTCCTTGGAAGGCTTCAGTGACCCCAAGTACTCAGCTGAAGGGTGCTGGTGTCTCCCAGCAGAGTGGTACTCACTTGGTCTCTAGCTAGACGTAGCAAGGTCCAAACCTGTGAAAGAGGTAATATGAATCAGTGCTTCCTGCTTCTCAGATTCTGGCACTTGGTACCTCACAGCTGAAGCTGAGGTACGTGAGTGCAGCAGGCCAGTTGGTTTGCCAGGCTTGAAGGCAAAGTCTCTTTCCCAAGTACTACATTCAAAGTCCATATACTGTTAATATAATAGAAGACTCTAAAAACACTGAGAGAGTAAATATCTGTGCCTGTATAATTAATCATTTTCTCTACAATATGACAAGCAATGAATGGACTCACAATGGGCTTGCTTTAATACCGTTTCTGTCAGAGATACCACAAATTTTGCCATCACTACGAAATATTCCTGCAATCCTGTAGTATTGTATCTTACAGCCTATATTATTTTTAACATTAATATTGAGACAGTAGACCAGTTTTTGTCATTCTTCATCTGAAGGCACCAAAGATAATTATTAAAATATATCTGTATGAAGATAAAATCTCATATTGCAGAACCCAGTGATGGGCTATGTAAACTGGATAAAAAGGCTTCCTATAAATATTACACTGTTTCCCCTTTGTTTTTAGATAAAAGCACTTTTCAAACCATATTGGTTTTAGATGATTAAAGAAGACAAAGGTAAAGGGACAATATCACACAGCCATTGTGTCACGGTTTAAAGCTGGGCCAGCTATTAACCAGGTGGCAGATGCTCTCTGTTAACCCTCTCCCCCCCCACCACCACGGGAAAGGGAAAGGGAAAAGGGAGAGAGACTTATGGGTTGGAAAGTTAAACCAGTTTTAATAAACTATAATGAAGAAAAAGAATATAATAACAATAATAATAGAAATAACCAAATATATACAAATATGTACAAAACCAAGATCAAGAGCTTGGAAATCCTCCTCAGGCAGAGTTGCTCCTGTACTGGGGTACAGGCAGTGGGGAAAAGGCAGTACCTCCTCCCAGCACAGGCAGAGGGGAAAATGCAGTAGCTCCCTCTGCCATCACACCTGCAGGCTTTTAACTGGAGAATTGGCAAAGCTGGTACCAATCAGTGGAAGACAGGAGGGCCCTCCCTCCTGGGCCCCACCTCCAGGAGGCAGTGGGTTAGTGATAAATAGGAAAGTGAGAATGACATGTATGGGATGGAATACCTCGTTGGTCAATCTTGGGTCACCTGCCCTGTCTGCTCCCCCCTGCAGCTGCGAGCCCCCTTCGGCTCTTCACTCATAAGCAGTGAGGAATTTAGCAGTGACCTTGGTTTCTCTAAGACTAATTGGCCTGGTTTGGGCCAAACCAGGACATTCCACCCCTTATTCCATACCATTCATGTCATACTCAGATCACCACTACCTTTTCATTTTCAAATATATATACACATATCACTAGTTTATGATTCATCTCTATACAAAAAGTTCATCAAGTTCATTTGGTTCAGGATTGTGGGTTTCCATCTGGCTAGCAGTCTCTCAGCAGTCTTTCTGGCTAGCAGTCTCTCTTTTGTCATGGTTCGTGCCCACAGGTTGCAGGTTAAAGATGTCAGACTCGAGGAGGTTACTGGACGCCACTTGATGAAGCTAGCTCCAGTCTCATCACCACTGTCTTAACCTGAAAGACACTTATGCAGCAACAACATACAGTTCAGAATTAAGTAGTCTCACCCAGAATCAGATCACCTTCAGGGACACATCGGACTTCACCATCTTGCAACATCACCCACCAAGTACATCCAGGTCCCTGAGCAAAAGCAATCCCACGAATGGGTTTACCTTTGCCCGTTACAGGAAGAATCCAGACAGTTTTTCCCAATAGATTCCTTTCATGCACCACCGGGACTTTATCTCCTTCTACTGTATGTAGAAGGTCTGACTGAGCAGGGCCAGCTCGATTGATAGATCCCCTGGTGTTAACTAACCAGGTAGCTTGTGCCAGATGCTTATCCCAGTTTTTAAAGGTTCCACCCCCCATTGCTTTCAGGGTAGTTTTTAACAGCCCATTATACCGTTCAATTTTCCCAGAAGCTGGTGCATGATAGGGGATGTGATATACCCATTCAATGCCATGCTCTTTGGCCCAGTTGTCTATGAGACTGTTTTTGAAATGAGTCCCATTGTCCGACTCAGTTCTCTCTGGCGTGCCATGTCGCCACAAGATTTGCTTTTCGAGGCCCAGAATAGTGTTCCGGGCAGTGGCATGGGGCACAGCGTATGTTTCCAACCATCCGGTGGTCGCCTACAACATGGTAAGCACATAGCGTTTACCCTGGCGGGTTTGAGGGAGTGTGATATAGTCAATTTGCCAGGCCTCCCCATATTTATATTTCAACCACCGCCCCCCATACCACAAAAGATTTTAACCGTTTGGCTTGCTTAATTGCGGCGCATGTTTCACAATCATGGATAACCTGTGCAATAGAGTCCATGGTTAAGTCCACCCCTCGGTCACGAGCCCATCTGTATGTTGCATCTCTCCCTTGATGACCTGAAGTGTCATGAGCCCACCGAGCTAAAAATAGTTCACCTTTGTGTTCCCAGTCCAAATCTATTTGGAACACTTTAGCAGCTTGGTCCGCTTGTTGGTTGTTTCGATGTTCCTCAGTTGCCCGACTTTTAGGTACATGAGCATCTACATGACGTACCTTCACAACTAGTTTCTCTAGCCGAGCAGCAATATCTTGCCACAATTCAGCAGCCCAAATAGGTTTACCTTTGCACTGTCAGTTGCTTCGCTTCCACTGCTTTAACCACCCCCACAAGGCATTTGCTACCATCCATGAGTCAGTATAAAGATACAGCCCTGGCCACTTTTCTCGTTTAGCAATGTCTAAAGCCAGCTGGATGGCTTTTACCTCTGCAAATTGACTTGATTCACCTTGTCCTTCTGTGGCTTCTGTGACTCGTCGTATGGGACTCCATACAGCAACTTTCCACTTCCGATGCTTTCCTATAAGACGGCAGGATCCATCGGTGAACAGGGCATACTGCTTCTCATCCTCTGGTAGTTCATTATATGGTGGGGCTTCTTCAGCACGTGTCACCTCCTTTTCTGGTGGCATTCCGAAGTCTTTGCCTTCTGGCCAGTCCATGATCACTTCTAAGATTCCTGGGCGATTAGGGTTTCCTATTCGAGCCCTCTGCGTAATTAATGCAATCCATTTACTCCATGTAGCACCAGTTGCATGATGGGTAGTAGGAACATCCAGCCTAGTACTGGTAATCGAGGTGCCAGGAGAAGTTGTGCTTCAGTACCAATTACCTCTGAGGCAGCTCTAACTCCTTCATATGCTGCCAGTATCTCTTTTTCAGTTGGGGTGTAATTGGCCTCAGAGCCCTTGTATCCTCGACTCCAAAATCCTAGGGGTCGACCTCGAGTCTCCCCTGGTACTTTCTGCCAGAGGCTCCAGGTAGGACCATTGTCCCCAGCTGCGGTGTAGAGCACATTTTTAACATCTTGTCCCATACGGACTGGTCCAAGGGCTACTGCATGCACAATCTCTTGTTTAATCTGTTCAAAAGCCTGTCGTTGTTCAGGGCCCCACTGAAAATCATTCTTCTTTCTGGTCACTTGATAAAGAGGGTGTACAATCTGGCTATAATCTGGAATATGCATTCTCCAGAAACCCACAACGCTTGAGAAGGCTTGTGTTTCCTTTTTATTAGTAGGTGGGGACATAGCTGTTATTTTGTTGATCACCTCTATCGGGATCTGGCGACGTCCATCTTGCCATTTAATCCCTAAAAACTGGATCTCCCGGGCAGGTCCCTTGACCTTGCCTCTTTTTATGGCAAAACCAGCCTGCAGAAGAATCTGAATTATTTTCTCCCCTTTGTCAAAAACTTCTGCTGCTGTATCACCCCATACAATGATGTCATCAATGTATTGCAAATGTTCTGGAGCTCCACCCTTTTCTAGTGCAGTCTGGATCAGTCCATGGCAAATAGTAGGACTGTGTTTCCACCCCTGGGGCAGTCGATTCCAGATATACTGGATACCTCTCCAGGTAAAAGCAAACTGTGGCCTGCACTTTGGTGCCAAGGGAATAGAGAAAAATGCATTAGCAATGTCTATGGTGGTGTACCACTTGGCTGCCTTTGACTCCAGTTCGTATTGAAGTTCTAGCATGTCTGGCACAGCAGCACTCAGCCGTGGCGTAACTTCATTTAGGCCACGATAGTCCACAGTTAATCTCCATTCTCCATCAGACTTTCGCACTGGCCATATAGGACTATTAAAGGGTGAGCGAGTCTTGCCAGTCACTCCTTGATTTTCTAATTGTCTAATCAGTTTATGAATGGGGATCAGGGAGTCTCGATTGGTGCGATATTGTCGTCGGTGCACCGTGGCAGTAGCAATTGGCACCTGTTGTTCTTCAACCTTCAGCAACCCCACAACAGAAGGATCTTCTGAGAGGCCAGGCAAGGCAGACAGCTGTTTAATGTCCTCAGTCTCTACAGCTGCTATACCAAAGGCCCATCTATACCCTTTTGGGTCCTTAAAATACCCTCTCTTGAGGTAGTCTATGCCAAGGATGCACAGAGCATCTGGGCCAGTCACAATGGGGTGCTTTTTCCATTAATTTTTAGTTAGGCTCACTTCGGCCTCAAATACAGATAACACTTGAGATCCTCCTGTTACTCCTGAAATACTGATAGATTCTGCCCCTTTATGATCCGATGGCATTAGGGTGCACTGTGCACCAGTGCCTACCAAGGCTCGATACCTTTGTGGTTTTGATGTGCCAGGCCATCGAATCCACACAGTCCAATAAACTCGGTTGTCCCTCTCCTCCACCTGGCTGGAGGCAGGGCCCCCCTAATTAAGAAATGGATTCGTGCTGCTCACAGGGACTGGACCTTCATTTCTCCTATTCACACTTGGGAAAAAGTGATTTGAGGCCCATCTCCCCTGACTGGGGTCCTGCTCACTGGTAACTGGAGCAGCCATCCTTCTAGAAAAATTCTCTCTGGTATTTCTTTTAGCTTGCAACTCACGTACTCGTGCCTGTAGGGTACTGGTAGGTTGTCCATGCCATCTGCTTATGTCCTCCCCATAACCACGCAGGGCAAACCACAGGATACCTCGTGATGTGTTCCGTTTCCTTTGAGCTGGTCCTGTAGGAGAGCGTTTTCTCCTAACAGCTGCAACGCGTGCCTGTGTAGGTAGAGAGTCAAGTTTATTCTCGATCCTGGACAGTTTGTCTGACAGTTGTTTAAATGAGTCCTTGTTTTCCTTAGTCAGTTTTTCCACAGCCGAGATGCGTGCCTGCAGTGGGGAAGAAATACTATCTTCATACTGTCGCATACAGTTAGCCATTTTGCCCACACTAGATCGTGCCATAGCATCTTCTCCCCATACTAATATTGGGAATGTATGGGTATATGTCGGTGGAGCATTCTTCACAACCTTCCGGAACATGGATCGGTTGCATTCCACTTCATCAGGATCTACAGGATCTACAATGTCCCGTGGCTGTCTATAAATGATCTCTTGCACAGCCAGTTCTCTAAGGTAGTTAATACCTTTTTCTATAGTGGTCCATTTGCTTTAGTGGCTCATAACATCATCTTTATAGGGATACCTGCTCTTTACAGCTGACAAGAGTCGCCTCCAGAGACTGATAGTGTTTGACTTTCTTGCGAGCGCCTTATCAATACCACCATCTCTGGACAGGGATCCCAACTGTCTGGCTTCTCTGCCATCTAATTGCATGCTATCTGCCCCATTATCCCAGCATCGGAGCAGCCAGGTAATAATAGGTTCACCGTCATAATGGCTGAAGTTTTTCCTTATATTTCTCAGGTCCTTCAGGGATAAGGAGTGGTAGGTTATCTCTACGTCCGAGTCCTCCTCTTGTGATAGTTCTGCTTTAGAAGGACCTTTCTTCTGTGATGGGTCTGCTTTAAAAGGACGATCGAGGAAACCCCCATCTGTGTCAGGCCCTAACTCTGCCTGAGAAGGGCCCTCACCTGGGTCATATGATGGCTCTGCCTTAGAAGGCTCTAAGTCATCATCCTTCACTTCACGAGCTGATTTCTTTTGGTATTTCTTCCTGGTTACAGGAGCAATTGGTACAGATTCGATAGATGCTGGGGTCTGAGTAGATGCAGTGGCTGTCGTGGGAGTGCTGAGAGTCTGAGTAGCTGCAGTGGCCATCTTGGGGGGTGTAGCAGCTGTGGTACAGGCTGCCGAGGCTTCAGTGGGTTTAGTGGCTGTAGCGGCAGTACACACTGTAGGATCTGAGGTGGCTGCATAACACCTACAACTGTCCCTGCACCGATATTTAATCTTATCCCACATCAGAAACACATTCAGGACAACCAAAAATAAAAACATGCCACCTAGACAGCACCATCCTAATTTCGCAAAATCTAGTGGAATCAGCTTGGCAGAAAAGGAGAAGGTACTATTTCCTGAAGTAAAACTGGAAGTGTAATCATTAACAGAATCAGCTAAAGGACGCCTGGAGTGTGCAGATGAAGTCGCTGCTACTGATTCGCGATTAAAGCTGCACATCATTGTGTCATAGAGATAAGAGATCGGAATATTAACTGCCCAGTTTATCACAGCATAAATCAGTATCAAACCCCATACCAAAACAATACATTTCGACCAGCGCCCACTGCTAGACTGCATGTAAACATTCATAAGAAGCAAGCAATAACACAGTGCCCACGGCAGGTAAGGCATCATTGCAATACTCAACTGTGAAAGAAACTCCATAAAAAGATGAGATAACACAGCATTCAAAAATGACATCACCATCTTCACTATCTGTTTTAACTTTCCAACCCCTCGTAAATCTCAAAGGAAGAAATCTGATATTCTCTCAGCTGAGCTCTCCGGGTCTCCTCCCACCAGAGCCAGGATTCAACTTATCAGAGCAACCTGTTGGAGCTTCTCTCATGCCCCACATTGGGCACCAATAAAATCTGTCACAGTTTAAAGCTGGGCCGGCTATTAACCAGGTGGCAGATGCTCTCTGTTAACCCTCTCCCCCCCCGCTAAGGGAAAGGGAAAGGGAAAAGGGAGAGAGACTTATGGGTTGGAAAGTTAAAACAGTTTTAATAAACTATAATGATGAAAAAGAATATAATAACAATAATAATAGAAATAACCAAATATATACAAATATGTACAAAACCAAGATCAAGAGCCTGGAAATCCTCCTCAGGCAGAGTTGCTCCCCCCAGTACAGGCAGTGGGGAAAAGGCAGTACCTCCCCCCAGCACAGGCAGAAGGGGAAATGCAGTAGCTCCCTCTACCATCACACCTGCAGGCTTTTAACTGGAGAATTGGCAAAGCTGGTACCAATCAGTGGGAGACAGGAGGGCCCCTCCCTCCTGGGCCCCACCTCCAAGAGGCAGTGGGTTAGTGATAAATAGGAAAGTGAGAATGACGTGTATGGGATGGAATACCTCATTGGTCAATCTTGGGTCACCTGCCCTGTCTGCTCCCCCCTGCAGCTGCGACCCCCCTTCGGCTCTTCACTCGTAAGCAGTGAGGAATTTAGCAGTGACCTTGGTTTCTCTAAGACTAATTGGCCTGGTTTGGGCCAAACCAGGACACATTGGCAGAGTTGGAAATAGAAATCTGACTCTGTTTCATACTCATTTGAGTTGATCACCGCTGCTCAGATCATTGTAATCCAAGGGTAGCATATACAGATTTTACATTTTAACCGGGAAAAGTGCCTCTGAACTATGCCTTTTGTGGTACTGCTGAGCGAAGAGAAACAGACAAAAGAGATAGGCACCTGAATCTGTGCCTCTTTTGCAGGTACTGTCTAAGCTTCTTTTGCCATCTATGTCTCTAAAGTCAAACATGCAGAAAAAGGTAAAACTTCTACATTTCATAATAAGCCAAGCATATTCATCTTAGCTTCTTTGGTCTTGCAACAAGTTCAGGCTTGTTAATCTGGCTCATCCAGCCTCAAGTCATGTACTGAAGCCACATATCATAATTCAGAATGCCTGAAGACATAGACAAAGAGGGTTTGAAACCATATGGACAAAATTCCTCTTAGACAAGTCAAGAAATGCTTCTCTATCTGGTGTTGTTCAAATACAGTTGAAGTCTTTAGTGATGTCATCTGTCATTTCACCTAAGGCACTGCTGATATATTTTAGGAATACTGAAATCTAATTCTCTAAATTGTAATTATCTTTGCTTTCTTCGAGCATCCTTATTTCTCTCAGAAACTCCTTAAATAAGAAAGAAATCATACACATGGATGTAAAATATTTTTCATATTTTTGGTGCTTTAGAAAAAACAACAGACTTTGATACAAATCCTATGGACCTCAGTACTTTGAGTTCCAGAGATATTTATCTCAACACATCTTGAAGTCATCACCACTGGAACATCTTTGCTCCATGGAAAAACCAAAGCATGGAAGTTTGGGCTGAAAAGACAGAGTCCCCTGCATGCTGCTGCCACTTTTGTCTGTATTGCACCACCAGGCTTTTACACAGGATTTTGGTAGTTAAGGAATAATGAGCCTAGAACAATACACTGTTCCTAATCATACAAATGCAAAAACCGTTCCCTATCTCAGTCTGTCCCAAGTTCTAGTCAGTGATTATAGCAGTTTTGGATGGAGGAGCAGGGACAGTCAGTGATAGCAACTGCAGCATATATCTGACCACTGTCATGCTACTAATTGTGGCTCGGGTCAGAATGGTGGAAAATTACTAAAGCTGTCAAACAAAGGATATTAACTGCAAAAGTGAGCTGGTTGAAAGGAATAGAAATAAAAATACAGTGACAAAGAAAAAGATAAGGGTAAGAACTAACAGAAAGTTTTAGAAATGCTGTTATGGACATTTATTTAGATGTCCAGAAGTGTCTGGAGAGGATGTCATTTATGATGATATTTATTAGGACAAAAAGCCAGAGGAGGGATGTGAATAATCTGAGTGGACATCATAATGAAAGACAGCTCAAAAGTATATATAGAGAAATAAAGTAATGAAGCTGGTTAAGAGAGAAAAAGCATTGGAAAGACATCATTTGAGCCTTATTGTTACTGCCTAGCTGATTGAGGAAAAATAAAAACAAACAAACAGAAACAACCTGAAAAAAACTAAGACTGTACAGAACTGAATAACAGGCATCCTTCTTTTGTGCGTGATCAAGAGAGGGACATCAATATGAGCCACAAGTGTAGCCTATGTGTGTCATGTACAGACGAGACATCAAATATACATGATTTAGAAAGCACTAGCTGACAAAGTGTTGTAGATTTTTTCCCCCACATTTTCCATTAGCTCAATTTGAACTGTGAGATTGAAATTAGACATTAGTTTACATCTTCTGAATCACACCATGCTTTTTTGTATATACTGAATGGACTTCTGTGCATGTCAAAGGAGAGTTTGTTAACTGTCTTTGATATTTGTTCGATTTTGCTTCCAAGAACAGTAGGCTGGTAGTAGTTGGTTGCAAATATACAATGATTGGTTGGTTGCATTACAGCCATAGCTACTAGGAGTATAAATAAGCTGTGTTCTTGCAAGGATGCACTTACTTATGCTTACGGTCTTCCCAAGAAGTATGTTCTTTATGAAGAGTCATTAATAGGGAATGTCTTTCATCCTTTTCAGAAACCAAAGATTCCCCCCAGTCTAGGGAAGATACTTCTCGCTGCTAAGCTGAGAAGATTCAAATGTAGCATGGCAGACCATCCAGTGGCATGCAACTCCTTGTCTATGGGATATACTGAAGCAGCATTACCAATAATAAAGGATGTGCTCTATCAAGATTAAGACCTTAAAAGGACAATATAGTACTCCTTTCACTGAGCAAGAAAAAAAGAGATGTAGGTCTTATATGATTAAGCTATGCATTTTGTGTCCCGTTTCCAAATATGAACTTGCACAGCTATATCAGCTAAATCAAAAATCTGCATTTCATTTCATACCACAAGACTTGGAAAATGTGTTACTACTCACCTTAAAAGACAAGTTTACATACAGTGTCTTGAAAATTGTTTAATAACAGAAGGTCTGGTGTGACATATATTTGACATCCTAAAACCTCGAACTAGTAAAACTTTGAGGTCAAGCGAAGGTAAAATCAGAATAACCCTCTTGAGATTTTTATTGTATATGATAGGACCACAAATAAACTTTAAGTCCCCCAGCTTCTAACATGTCTGAACTTGACTGAAAGCTAAAGAGAAAGCTTATCTATTGATTTTCACATGTAAGCTAAATGGTAAAATAACCTTGACTCATTAAAGATGTCAGTGTTGTAGATGATTTGGATATCTTTGTCATTTGAAAATAACATATAGATAATCTACTCAAGTTGAATTATTCTTAAATAATTTACAATGCTGCAAAGCTTCAGATTTTTCACCTTCACGATTACCCAGAACACTTTAACATTAATCACAATATTCATTCAACAGTAGAAAGAAATGCTAGTCTATTTATTGAATCTGTACGAGCAGAAATATTTCTTCTTACGCTTACAAGTTTTACAGTGGGTTGCTTATTGGGATTTTGCCAGTGTGTGAACAAAGCAATTGTTATAAATAGGAATAGATGATTCAAAATTGCAAATTATTTTGCAAATAATAGATCTGTTGTAAAAGATCCAGAATGCCTTACGGAAGAGTGTCAGTGCTTGCGCATATGTAGTATAAATATTACCTATCTAGCCTGTCGCATCTAGTCTGTGAGGAGATCAAGATTTTATTTCTAATTATTTATTTTATTACTATCAAATAAAAAAGCTCTGTTCATAAAAATGATCAGGGTTGTTTCACCAGAAATGTCATGGTCTGGGATTGCACCTTTTCTTAGGTAAAGTTGCCATCTCTTTTCTTACTGAGAAAGAATTATTTCTCCACATTCAGCAGAATTATTTTTGCTATGCCTCTTGATCTGTTCAGCTTCTCAAAGGATGCAAGAGAGTCAGCCAATAATAAGATATTGCTCAGACTCCGTGGGATAATGAAACAGTAGATTTCATGCTAAAGAAAGTTCCCTTATAGGAAAAAGTATGTGTTCACAGATACATCAGGTATGACACTGGTATTCATACTCTACATAAGTAAACTTCTGGGGCAATTTACAATTTTTGAAGGATAAAAATCAGCGTTCCTTATCCTAAGGCTTTAGGGCAGCTTATTCACCTGAAGTGAAAGACCTATGATGCCCTAAGTATGAATATGATACTGAGAGTGGGTGGGCTTGTGCAACAGGAACTTTGACATCCTAAACAGAACATGATGTTAGTGCAATATTATCTTTATGTCTGGGGTATTTGTAATTTCTGCATGTGGAATTTAAAGATTTATACAGCGACACTGGAGGGAATTGGATGGGTGGAATGGACAAGGTCCTGAGATGCTCAATCTGAGTAAGGCTTTCTAGCCTGTTTAGAGGCAGTTCTTGTCATGCCACCCACCATTTTTAAGTGGCATGTCACAAATACAGCCAAGATGTCTGAACCTCAGCATGCTTCAAAATCAGAGTGGTGGTAGCTTGTATGTAGATGCTTCATAGCCTTTTCAGTTTTTCTCTTGTATATTTATATCACAAACACAGTATATGAATTACTGATGGATTTCAAAACAATCAAATGTAAATAAATTAATTACTCTTGGTTCTAAAATCTCTAAAGATCTGTGTGCAGACTTTGGCTAAGAAAGACAGGAATGCTTAGGAAAGGAGGGAAAGGGGGAAGGAGGCTGGGTGAACGTTCTTTAGGGATCTAAACAGAGAAAAACGATTTGCATTTCCAGGCAGACACGAGAGAGTTTGGCTCAGGAAGCCGTTGGGTGAAACCGAAGGAACGTATTAGGTGGAATTCTTGTCTGTGCTGCTGCCAGTGCTTGAGTTTTTGGGAACACTACGAATCTAGAAATGAAACTTTGCTGCAACTTGTGATGCTTCTAATTAAATCAGGCCGTGTTTACAGAGCTGTGTCCAGAGCTGTTTTCCTGTGCTTGAATTATGTTGGATCTCTCCTAGGAATGACTTTCTGTTAAGTTAGCATTTTGCTAAGGAACATTCAGTGGGAGTTTTTAAGATTTTCCTCCATATAGAAAAGGGAATATCTGGTGAGGAATCCAGCATTGGTCTGAATCAGTTAAGAGCTCTGCAAATTTGGGTTTTTTTCTCCCCCAAAGAATCACATCAGGGACAATCTACAAAAGGAAGAATCAACCTGTCTGAAAGGAAAACAATGAAAATAGCTTTATTTGCTAAAAATGAGAAACTTCAAGGCTTGTTTTCTCATGAATTTTTACTGAAGAAAAACATAAGATAGTGTCTGTGACCAAAGTGAGGAGAAAAGTTGACTGAGTATTGACAGACACCACAAAAACTGGTTTAAAAGCTTGATGTTTTGAGGAGATATATTGTTCTTAGAACAAACATTACTGCAGAATGATACAAATTACACTAGGGAAATCAGCTAGAAGGGCGAGCACTCTCTGAATATATGGCAGCTTTGAAGAAGCTGGCAGGAGCGTATCTTTTTGGGATAGTCATAGATCAGGCATTGTGGCATAGGAGTGTTTATGACATGTGAAATTGTCATCTGTGAAAGCTTGCAACCTGTGCACAGACACCCCTACACACAAGTACTTTAGCTTTTGGAGATTAGAATAGTCATATAAAACTTTGTTGTAACAGTAGGAATTACATTTTTGAAGTGGAAAATAAAACATGAAGCAATTTTGGGACAAAGAGGGGTTTTTTTTAAGCATCCATCTGAAGAAATTGGGGAGCAGCCCCTGAGTCAAAATGTAGATGGTGAAGACATATTTATGCTTCAAAACAACGTTATGAGATACAAGTTTGCTGCAAAAGTCTGCCTTCAGCACAGACAGTGGTGAAGCTGTCAGTCTTCCTTCCTCTGGATATATCCTTCCTGCGAAGATGAGCATGGTAAAACAAGCGAGGAGCAGAGAGCATAATGTAAGGTGAATGGACACCACGGTGATGGGTAAGCAGAAAGACATCGGTCTCTATTTGGTAGAATATAGATTCAAAGGAAGGATGGATGAATGTTTGAATATTAAACTGATTTTAAGTTTTTTAGGTTAATTTAAAACTAACATGTAATAGTTCACCTGCAAGAAGTGATTTAGTCAGAGTCCACAAAATTTTCCTCTTGATTCCAAGTAGAAGACTTCCAAAACTAGAAACCACCACTGACACAAAACATAAATGTCCAGGAGTTTATCTTGGTATTGCACATATGATAAATTCAAACACAGAAGCATTTCTATTGAGTATTTATTAATGAGAGAAGATAATAAAGCATAAGAAGAAATATGAAGTAGTTTACTTAAACGTGATAGGATTTGTCTTATGAATAGACAATTAAAATGAACAGTTAAAACCAATTTTGTAAGGATAGAATGTAACAGAATATATGAGATGACATATTACATCAGAGATCAGTTGGGTCAGATATTACTGAAAGTCACAAAGCCTTTGGTATGTATAGATTTAAGTTGTGCCTGCTACAAAGTTTTGATGGTGTTACAGGTGGGCATCTGACACAAAACACCTGTTCACACCAGGAAGCAGCATGAATGGCTCCATAGGCATTCACCTGTAGGAAAAATTGTTTCATTAAAATGTAACATGGTTATCTGATTGTCATTTCATGCAGCCAATTTTACAGCTATCTGAGGGTTTCTAAGTTTCAGAGAAAGTGCTTCATCAAAGATGGATAACTTTATATCAGGCATCTTTAGGCACACCTCCTCCTGTGAGGAGCAGGGAGTTGGACTTGATGATCCTTATGCGTCCCTACCAACCTGAGATATGCTGATCCTATGATTCTGTGTTCTTTTTTGATAAATAAAGTGATTTTCTGACTTTAAAATTTTCAAAAAGCAAATGCAGCAGTATGGGTGACCACTATAAAAACCATTATGTTAAAGCACATGATTTTCCCAAATCTACAATAACTGTTGGTAGGACTGGCATGCACATTTAACTTATGAAGTGTTAACAAGTGAAAATTTCTCAAGGATGTCCTAATAGATATCAATGAAATTAGAACTTGAGAGACAAGAAAAAAATACTATATTGGGTTTCTTGGCTTTAAGCAGCTATAGACACAACAATAAAACAAATAATAGCATATGATGGAAAGAAAAATGGGAAAGCAAATGGAAGTGGGTATAAGCTGCAAGTCAAAACCTATAGGAGAAGTAAAGGAAAGCCAAAGGTTTCAATGAAATATCAATTGCTCATAGAATTAAAAGTCATAAGAATGCTTTAAAAATCTTATTGGTAACATGTATAGGTTCACTGCTAGGTTTGTTTGATCAAATACTGATGTATGAAGACAGGAATGTTCAGCAGATATTTCAGTTCTTTATTCGAAATAAAACAGAGAGATGTATCTGTCTCATGTGATACTGTTGTAATTGAAACTTAACCCTCTGTAGCAAAGGTTTTTGCTGGAATTAAACATTTTAAAGTTAACTGGCCAAGATATCTTTCACTCAGGACCTACCCAGAATCTCTCTAAACCATAAATGTTAACCATAAAGAAATGGAAAACAGGGCAAATTCCAAGGGACTAGAAGGCTGTAAACGATTTCCAAATATTTGAAAAGGTACAGAAGATTAACCAGAGAGTTACTAACAGAACAGAATGGTGTTAGTTTTAAGTAAAAACCAGAATAGTTAACTTAAGCCATTACTCACAAAGTAGCCAGAAATATTATTACAAGAAGGGGCAAAAATATAATCAATGTCACTCAGCATTACCTTCTGAAAGATAGTAATTGTCATCAAGTTGTATGGGGGTTTTTGTTTGAGTCTTTTAATAGGATTAAAGACTTCAGTGATGAAAACATTATGCAGGTATCAGGGACTTTTTCCAGCCAACTGACTTATTACTAAAGGATATTATGGTTAAAAAGCTTGAGCTCTATGGGGTTAACAGGCCATACAAATTTGGCTTGTAGACAGATCACAGAAATTAGGTGTTTATGCTGAGATACAATGAAGAGACTTTTTCAATCAGTCCCTGAGTTTCAAATCTTGATCCAGTGTTAGCCAACCTCTTTATCAAGAATGTAGATGCCAATATCACATCTTTCCAGCTTGCAGATGACACAAAGGTTGGTGGGGTGGTAAATGATGAGGACATCTCACTTTTACAGAGTTATTTGAATGGCTTGTTAAAATGGGTACGGTTTTGAACTTTCTAATACAACACAATAAACCATAATATATCAGAAAATGAAAAAATTATAGACTCTGGTTAAAGGATTGGATAATACTGGACAGCAGTAAGTCAGCGAAGAAACATAATAATGGGTCAGTCAGAGACAACTGCTGATCATGAGCTCTTTCTGCAGGATCTGCCTCCATGGTTCACATGTCTCTTTGGTATGAAAATAAAGCCAATACCATGTAGCAGCGTGGAACTCATTTTTCCTCCAAACATAGCACAGTAAAACTGTGAGTAGGATATGCATCCACCCATACTTTAGGAAGGGCATAGAAAAGAGTAGAGAGAGATATGAAAAGAATATAAAAAGGGATATGGGGGAAGAAAGAGGAAACAGATGTTAGGATCCAAGGGTTAAGGCTCCTCAGTTATTCATTTTATAAAATAAACTGAGTGGAGCTTTAATCTCTCTCAGAATAATTCCAAATCATGATGATAATTGGCCAGCCGGCAGCAGCGGCAGCAGCGGCAGCAGTGGCAGCAGCGGCAGCAGTGGCAGCGGCGGCAGCGGAGGCAGCGGAGGCAGCGACTGAGGTTACTGTGGGGCGAGATCGGGCTGTAGCGGGCGAGCGGTTTCCGTGCTCTGGGCCCCCTGAGGAGCAGCCCGAGACCCACCTGGACCCGGAAGTTCCCAGCAACGAATCAGGAGAGGAGGGGGCATAACACCACCCCCTGTGATCGGGTGATAAAGAGCCTCTGGGAGGGCAGCGACTAGTCCCTGCCCACAGGGGACACGGGGAGTCAGCAGTGACTGGGTGTGTCCCGGGTCAGGGGAGGCCACAGCCATTTGCAGCTCGTTGGGGAGAGCACTGACTCCCTCCCAGTGCACAAGGCGAGGAAGGTGCCAAGGAGCTGTGAACGAGACAAGCTGTGAAGGCGCCAAGGAGCTGTGAACCAGGGGTGTCACCAACAGGTATTTCCCAACTCAGTGAAAGAACAATGGTCTCCACCCGGCGGAAGAAGATCAAAATGGATGTGGGAACCCAGACAGAGCTCCCACGGAAGGAGGCGATGGTGCAGGTTACAGGGTGCAGGGAATGCTACAGCGTCTCTGTGGTGACAGGGGGCTGTGTGAGCTGTGAGCAGGTAGATGATCTGCTCGGCCGAGCGGCACAGCTGCAAAGCCAGGTTGAAAGGCTTCAAGCCGAAGTAGAAAGGCTTAGGAGTATTCGGGAGGCTGAAATGGAGATAGACTGGTGGAGCCAGGCTCTTCCTTCCCTGCAAAAAAAATGGGAGCACCTGCCGGAGAGCTCCCAGGATTGAGGGACCCCTGTACTCTGCCCCTCTCAGGTGGAAAACAATAACCTAGAGGAAAGGAGTGAGTGGAGGCATGTCTATGGTCGTGGCAAAAGGCGAGTGCCCTCCTTGCCTACCTCTCCTCCACAGGTGCCTCTGAGCAATAGATATGAAGCCCTAGTGGAATACAGCTGGTCCAATGGGGATGTGGTGGAGAGGCAACCTATATCAGAGGTCCCACCACAGTCAGAAAAACCTGACAGGCGTATAGCTACCTCCTCCACAAGGAAGAAGAGAAGAGTTTTAGTGGTTGGAGACTCCTTCCTAAAGGGAACTGAGGGCCCAATATGCAGAGCTGACCCCCATCACAGGGAGGTCTGCAGTCTGCCTGGAGCCCGAATCAGGGATATCACCAGGCAACTCCCCAGCCTGGTGAAGGTCACAGACTACTACCCCCTGCTGATCTTCCAGACAGGTGGGGAAGAAGCTGCATCCCGTAGTCTGAGGGGGATGAAGAAAGACTACAAGGCCCTAGGACGGTTGGTGAAAGAGTCTGGGGCACAAGTCGTTTTCTCCTCCCTCCTTCCATTTTCAGGTGATGACGTGGGATGGAATAGTAGGATTCTCTCTATTAATGCCTGGCTACGAGACTGGTGCTACAGGCAGGGCTTTGGGTTCTTTGATAATGGCTGGTTTTAGAAGACACCAGGCGTGACGGTAATACATGGGAAAGGTTTATGTCGTAGGGGCAAAAGGGTTCTGGGACAGGAATTAGCAGGGCTCATTCGGAGAGCTTTAAACTAGATTCAAAGGGGGATGGGGTAGTAGCTGGGCTTGCACCACTGGGGCAACGCTCTAGTGTTGAGGTAGACCAGGAGGCCTCCCATCCCCCTAGGGTGAAATCGGTGTGCTCAGCTCGCTCCCTGAAATGCCTGTACACCAATGCGCGCAGCACGGGGAATAAACAGGAGGAGTTAGAAATCCGTGTTCGGTCAGGGGGCTATGATTTAGTGGCAATCACAGAGACTTGGTGGGACGCCTCACATGACTGGAATGTGGTCATGGATGGCTATGTCCTGTTCAGGAAAGACAGCCCACTAAGGAGAGGTGGTGGAGTTGCTCTTTATGTGAGTGAGCAACTAGAATGTATTGAGTTCTGTCCAGGGGCAGATCAGGAGCGAGTGGAGAGTTTGTGGGTGGAAATAAAGGGGCAGGCTGGCAGGGGTGATACTGTTGTGGGCGTCTATTACAGGCCACTGGATCAGGATGAGGAGGGTGATGAGGCCTTCTACAGGCAGCTGAGAGCAGTCTCGCAATTGCAGGGCCTGGTTGTCATGGGGGATTTCAACTACCCTGATATTTGCTGGGAGGCCTACTCAGCCAGCCATCCTCAGTCCAGGAGATTCCTCCAATGCATTGATGATAACTTTCTGATGCAAATGGTGGATGAGCCAACTAGGAGAGGAGCGCTGCTGGATCTTGTCCTCACTAACAAGGAGGGTCTGGTTGAAGCGGTGAAGGTTGAGGGCAGCCTTGGTTGTAGTGACCATGAGATGGTAGAGTTCAGGATCTCATGTGGCAGGAACAGAATAGCTAGCAGAATTACAACCCTGGACTTCAGTAGGGCCAACTTTGGCCTTTTCAAGCAATTGCTAGGGGAAATCCCATGGGACAGGGTACTAGAAGGTAAGGGGGCTCAAGATAGTTGGTTAGCATTCAAGGACTGCTTCTTCCGAGCTCAAGATCAGAGCATCCCAACAGGTAGGAAGTCAAGGAAGGGTAGCAGGAGACCTGCATGGTTAAACAGGGAACTGTTGGGCAAACTCAAGTGGAAGAAGAGGGTGTCCAGATCATGGAAGGAGGGGCTGGTCACTTGGGAGGAATATAAGTTTGTTGTCAGAGGATGTAGGGAGGCAACTAGGAAAGCTAAGGCCTCCTTGGAATTAAACCTTGCAAGAGAGGTCAAGGACAACAGAAAGGGCTTCTTCAAATACATTGCAGGTAAAGCCAACACTAGAGGCAATGTAGGCCCACTGATGAATGAGGTGGGTGCCCTGGAGACAGAGGATAAAAAGAAGGCAGAGTTACTGAATGCCTTCTTTGCCTCTGTCTATACTGTTGGAGGCTGTCCTGAGGAGCCCCGGACCCCTGAGGCCTCAGAAGAAGTCAGGATAGAGGAGGAATCTGTCTTGGTTGATGAGGGCTGGGTCAGGGACCAATTAAGCAACCTGGATGTCCATAAATCCATGGGCCCTGATGGGATGCACCCGCGGGTGCTGAGGGAGCTGGCGGAAGTCATTGCTAGGCCACTCTCCATCATCTTTGCTAAGTCGTGGGGATCGGGAGAGGTGCCTGAGGACTGGAGGAAAGCGAATGTTACTCCAGTCTTCAAAAAGGGCAGGAAGGAGGACCCGGGTAACTATAGACCAGTCAGCCTCACCTCCATCCCCGGAAAGGTGATGGAACAACTTGTTCTTGGTGCTGTCTCTAGGCACATTAAGGATAGGGGGATCATTAGGGGCAGTCAACATGGCTTAACCAAGGGGAAGTCATGCTTAACCAACTTGATAGCCTTTTATGAGGACATAACCCGGTGGATAGATGATGGTAAAGCTGTGGATGTGGTCTATCTCGATTTCAGTAAAGCGTTTGACACGGTCTCCCACAGTATCCTCGCAGCTAAACTGAGGAAGTGTGGTCTGGATGATCGGGTAGTGAGGTGGATTGTGAACTGGCTGAAGGAAAGAAGCCAGAGAGTGGTGGTCAATGGGACTGAGTCCAGTTGGAGGCCTGTATCTAGCAGAGTCCCTCAAGGGTCGGTACTGGGACCAGTACTATTCAATATATTCATTAATGACTTGGATGAGGGAATAGAGTGCACTGTCAGCAAGTTCGCTGATGACACAAAACTGGGAGGAGTGGCTGACACACCGGAATGCTGCGCAGCCATTCAGAGAGACCTGGACAGGCTGGAGAGTTGGGCGGGGAGAAATTTAATGAAATATAACAAGGTGTCCTGGTTTGGCCCAAACCAGGCCAATTAGTCTTAGAGAAACCAAGGTCACTGCTAAACTCCTCACTGCTTATGAGTGAAGAGCCGAAGGGGGCTCGCACCTTCAGGGAGGAGCAGACAGGGCAGGTGACCCAATATTGACCAACGAGGTATTCCATCCCATACACGTCATTCTCACTTTCCTATTTATCACTAACCCACTGCCTCCTGGAGGTGGGGCCCAGGAGGAAGGGCCCTCCTGTCTTCCACTGATTGGTACCAGCTTTGCCAAATCTCCAGTTAAAAGCCTGCAGGTGTGATGGCAGGAGAGCTACTGCATTTTCCCCTCTGCTTGTGCTGGGGGGAGTAACTCTGCCTGAGGAGGATTTCCAAGCTCTCAGTCTTGGCTTTCTATATATTTGTATATATTTGATTATTTCTATTATTATTGTTATTATACTCTTTTTCATTATTATAGTTTATTAAAACTGTTTTAACTTTCCAACCCATAAGTCTCTCTCCCTTTTCCCTTTCCCTTGGGCGGGGGGAGAGGGTTAACAGAGAGCATCTGCCACCTGGTTAATAGCCAGCCCAACTTTAAACCGTGACAGATTCATTGGTGCCCAATGTGGGGCATGAGAGAAGCTCCAACAGGTTGCTCTGATAAGTTGAATCCTGGCTCTGGTGGGAGGAGACCCGGAGAGCTCAGCTGAGAGAATATCAGATTTCTTCCTTTGAGATTTACGAGGGGTTGGAAAGTTAAAACAGATAGTGAAGATGGTGATGTCATTTTTGAATGCTGTGTTATCTCATCTTTTTATGGAGTTTCTTTCACAGTTGAGTATTGCAATGATGCCTTACCTGCCGTGGGCACTGTGTTATTGCTTGCTTCTTATGAATGTTTACATGCAGTCTAGCAGTGGGCGCTGGTCGAAATGTATTGTTTTGGTATGGGGTTTGATACTGATTTATGCTGTGATAAACTGGGCAGTTAATATTCCGATCTCTTATCTCTATGACACAATGATGTGCAGCTTTAATCGCGAATCAGTAGCAGCGACTTCATCTGCACGCTCCAGGCGTCCTTTAGCTGATTCTGTTAATGATTACACTTCCAGTTTTACTTTGGGAAATAGTACCTTCTCCTTTTCTGCCAAGCTGATTCCACTAGATTTTGCGAAATTAGGATGGTGCTGTCTAGGTGGCATGTTTTTATTTTTGGTTGTCCTGAATGTGTTTCTGATGTGGGATAAGATTAAATATCGGTGCAGGGACAGTTGTAGGTGTTATGCAGCCACCTCAGATCCTACAGTGTGTACTGCCGCTACAGCCACTAAACCCACTGAAGCCTCGGCAGCCTGTACCACAGCTGCTACACCCCCCAAGATGGCCACTGCAGCTACTCAGACTCTCAGCACTCCCACGACAGCCACTGCATCTACTCAGACCCCAGCATCTATCGAATCTGTACCAATTGCTCCTGTAACCAGGAAGAAATACCAAAAGAAATCAGCTTGTGAAGAGAAGGATGATGACTCGGAGCTTTCTAAGGCAGAGCCATCATATGACCCAGGTGAGGGCCCTTCTCAGGCAGAGTTAGGGCCTGACACAGATGGGGGTTTCCTCGATCGTCCTTTTAAAGCAGACCCATCACAGAAGAAAGGTCCTTCTAAAGCAGAACTATCACAACAGGACTCGGACGTAGAAATAACCTACCACTCCTTATCCCTGAAGGACCTGAGAAATATAAGGAAAGACTTCAGCCGTTATGAAGGTGAACCTATTATTACCTGGCTGCTCCGATGCTGGGATAATGGGGCAGATAGCATGCAATTGGATGGCAGAGAAGCCAGACAGTTGGGATCCCTGTCCAGAGATGGTGGTATTGATAAGGCGCTCGCAAGAAAGTCAAACACTATCAGTCTCTGGAGGCGACTCTTGTCAGCTGTAAAGAGCAGGTATCCCTATAAAGACGATGTTATGAGTCACTTAAGCAAATGGACCACTATAGAAAAAGGTATTAACTACCTTAGAGAACTGGCTGTGCAAGAGATCATTTATAGACAGCCACGGGACATTGTAGATCCTGTAGATCCTGATGAAGTGGAATGCAACCGATCCATGTTCCGGAAGTTTGTGAAGAATGCTCCACCGACATATACCCATACATTCCCAATATTAGTATGGGGAGAAGATGATATGGCACGTTCTACTGTGGGCGAAATGGCTAACTGTATGTGACAGTATGAAGATAGTATTTCTTCCCCACTGCAGGCCCGTGTCTCGGCTGTGGAAAAACTGACTAAGGAAAACAAGGACTCATTTAAACAACTGTCAGACAAACTGTCCAGGATCGAGAATAAACTTGACTCTCTACCTACACAGGCACGCGTTGCAGCTGTTAGGAGAAAACGCTCTCCTACAGGACCAGCTCAAAGGAAACGGAACACATCACGAGGTATCCTGTGGTTTGCCCTGCGTGGTTATGGGGAGGACATGAGCAGATGGCATGGACAACCTACCAGTACCCTACAGGCACGAGTACGTGAGTTGCAAGCTAAAAGAAATACCAGAGAGAATTTTTCTAGGAGGATGGCTGCTCCAGTTACCAGTGAGCAGGACCCCAGTCAGGGGAGATGGGCCTCAAATCACTTTTTCCCAAGTGTGAATAGGAGAAATGAAGGTCCAGTCCCTGTGAGCAGCACGAATCCATTTCTTAATTGAGGTGACATGTGCTGAAGGAGCTCCACCATATAATGAATTACCAGAGGATGAGAAGCAGTATGCCCTGTTCACCGATGGATCCTGCCGTCTTGTAGGAAAGCATCGGAAGTGGAAAGTTGCTGTATGGAGTCCCATACGACGAGTCACGGAAGCCACAGAAGGACAAGGTGAATCAAGTCAATTTGCAGAGGTAAAAGCCATCCAGCTGGCTTTAGACATTGCTGAACGAGAAAAGTGGCCAAGGCTGTATCTTTATACTGACTCATGGATGGTAGCAAATGCCTTGTGGGGGTGGTTAAAGCAGTGGAAGCGAAGCAACTGGCAGCGCAAAGGTAAACCTATTTGGGCTGCTGAATTGTGGCAAGATATTGCTGCTCGGCTAGAGAAACTAGTCGTGAAGGCACGTCATGTAGATGCTCACGTACCTAAAAGTCGGGCAACTGAGGAACATCGAAACAACCAACAAGCGGATCAAGCTGCTAAAGTGTTCCAAATAGATTTGGACTGGGAACACAAAGGTGAACTATTTTTAGCTCGGTGGGCTCATGACACTTCAGGTCATCAAGGAAGAGATGCAACATACAGATGGGCTCGTGACCGAGGGGTGGACTTAACCATGGACTCTATTGCACAGGTTATCCATGATTGTGAAACATGCGCCGCAATTAAGCAAGCCAAACGGTTAAAACCTTTGTGGTATGGGGGGCGGTGGTTGAAATATAAATATGGGGAGGCCTGGCAAATTGACTATATCACACTCCCTCAAACCCGCCAGGGTAAACGCTATGTGCTTACCATGGTGGAAGCGACCACCGGATGGTTGGAAACATACGCTGTGCCCCATGCCACTGCCCGGAACACTATTCTGGGCCTCGAAAAGCAAATCTTGTGGCGACATGGCACGCCAGAGAGAATTGAGTTGGACAATGGGACTCATTTCAAAAACAGTCTCATAGACAACTGGGCCAAAGAGCATGGCATTGAATGGGTATATCACATCCCCTATCATGCACCAGCTTCTGGGAAAATTGAACGGTATAATGGGCTGTTAAAAACTACCCTGAAAGCAATGGGGGGTGGAACCTTTAAAAACTGGGATAAGCATCTGGCACAAGCTACCTGGTTAGTTAACACCAGGGGATCTATCAATCGAGCTGGCCCTGCTCAGTCAGACCTTCTACATACAGTAGAAGGAGATAAAGTCCCGGTGGTGCATGAAAGGAATCTATTGGGAAAAACTGTCTGGATTCTTCCTGTAACGGGCAAAGGTAAACCCATTCGTGGGATTGCTTTTGCTCAGGGACCTGGATGTACTTGGTGGGTGATGTTGCAAGATGCTGAAGTCCGATGTGTCCCTGAAGGTGATCTGATTCTGGGTGAGACTACTTAATTCTGAACTGTATGTTGTTGCTGCATAAGTGTCTTTCAGGTTAAGACAGTGGTGATGAGACTGGAGCTAGCTTCATCAAGTGGCGTCCAGTAACCTCCTCGAGTCTGACATCTTTAACCTGCAACCTGTGGGCACGAACCATGACAAAAGAGAGACTGCTGAGAGACTGCTAGCCAGATGGAAACCCACAATCCTGAACCAAATGAACTTGATGAACTTTTTGTATAGAGATGAATCATAAACTAGTGATATGTGTATATATATTTGAAAATGAAAAGGTAGTGGTGATCTGAGTATGACATGAATGGTATGGAATAAGGGGTGGAATGTCCTGGTTTGGCCCAAACCAGGCCAATTAGTCTTAGAGAAACCAAGGTCACTGCTAAATTCCTCACTGCTTATGAGTGAAGAGCCGAAGGGGGGTCGCAGCTGCAGGGGGGAGCAGACAGGGCAGGTGACCCAAGATTGACCAATGAGGTATTCCATCCCATACATGTCATTCTCACTTTCCTATTTATCACTAACCCACTGCCTCCTGGAGGTGGGGCCCAGGAGGGAGGGGCCCTCCTGTCTCCCACTGATTGGTACCAGCTTTGCCAATTCTCCAGTTAAAAGCCTGCAGGTGTGATGGCAGGAGAGCTACTGCATTTTCCCCTCTGCTTGTGCTGGGGGGAGCAACTCTGCCTGAGGAGGATTTCCAAGCTCTCAGTCTTGGCTTTGTATATATTTGTATATATTTGTATATATTTGATTATTTCTATTATTATTGTTATTATACTCTTTTTCATTATTATAGTTTATTAAAACTGTTTTAACTTTCCAACCCATAAGTCTCTCTCCCTTTTCCCTTTCCCTTTCCCTTGGGGGGGGGAGAGGGTTAACAGAGAGCATCTGCCACCTGGTTAATAGCCAGCCCAGCTTTAAACCGTGACACAAGGGCAAGTGTAGAGTCCTGCATCTGGGCAAGAACAACTCCATGTACCAGTCAAGCTGGGGACTGACCTGTTGGAGAGCAGCATAGGGGAAAGGGACCTGGGGGTCCTAGTGGACAGCAGGATGAGCATGAGCCAGCAGTGTGCCCTTGTGGCCAAGAAGGCCAATGGCATCCTGGGATGTATTAGAAGGGGTGTGGTTAGCAGGTCAAGAGAGGTTCTCCTCCCCCTCTACTCTGCCCTGGTGAGGCTGCATCTGGAATTTTGTGTCCAGTTCTGGGCCCCTCAGTTCAAGAAGGACAGGGAACTGCTAGAAAGAGTCCAGCGCAGAGCCACAAAGATGATTAAGGGAGTGGAACATCTCCCTTATGAGGAGAGGCTGAGGGAGCTGGGTCCCTTTAGCTTAGAGAAGAGGAGACTGAGGGGTGACCTCACTAATGTTTATAAATATGGAAAGGGCAAGTGTCATGAGGATGGAGCCAGGCTCTTCTCAGTGACATCCATTGACAGGACAAGTGGCAATGGGTGCAAGCTAGAACACAGGAGGTTCCACATAAATATGAGGAAAAACTTCTTTACGGTGAGGGTGACCGAACACTGGAACAGGCTGCCCAGAGAGGTTGTGGAGTCTCCTTCTCTGGAGACATTCAAAACCCGCCTGGACGCATTCCTGTGTGATATGGTCTAGGTAATCCTGCTCCAGCAGGGGGATTGGACTAGTTGATCTTTCGAGGTCCCTTCCAATCCCTAACATTCTGTGATTCTGTGATAATTAAACACCAAAATATATGGTAGATTTACCATTGTAGTCTTGAAGGCAAGATCGTATGTCCTTTTGAGAAACATGCATACTTCCAACCTATGAGTAAACTCACTGACCCTTCGACCCGTGCCTCTCTGTGATGGTCCTTTACAGCTCTGGATTCTGTGGTTCCAGTTTAGGTGCTCATCAGATTTGTAACTCTACAATGGGGGGGCAATTTTAACCAAACCTACCCCTATCTTTCAGCAAGCCATTGGTATGAGTGAGGAAGGCTTTCAGTCTCCCCAAAGGCACAGCTGGGCAGTTGCTTTCTTCCTAACACATCTCCTGATTCTCCAACAGCCCCTTTCAGGAATTTCTGACTAAGCATTAGGATCCTTTTCACACATCTGGCTAATCAAACTTACAGACAGAGCTCCCCGTGTAAATCCTAATTCATCAGTCTCAGTGCAGAATCCTTGGGCTTTCCAGGCCCATATTTCTCATGTGGCTGCTGGCTTTCTGCGCTCCATGCAATTTTGCTTTATATGTAATGTTAGATCCCTAGGCTCAGTGCAGGATTTCTTGTGTAACAATTTGGATTACGGGCTGCATAAAGGATTCCTTTTGTGAGAGGGGTGTTTTCTGACAAAATTCTGTCCCTTTTCATCCTTATCCTATTTCTGTTTCCCTACCTTCAGCTGCTGCCTCAGAAAATGGATATCCTGACATCTCACATCAGTTCTAACTGTTTTAAGAAAAGTAAGGATTGATAGACCGCAGTGAAATGTCATGATATCTTCACCATACCGAGGAGTTGATCTCAAGAGGTTTCAGCCATAATATACCCCGTAACTGAAAATGGCTTGGGCTATGGCACAGAACTGTTGTCATAGTACTAGTCAGAATTTAGGTGCCAACTTTTGGAGGGTGGAGGGAGCATCCGAGCGTTTGGTTTTTGTCTTGAAATGTTTTTTATAGTAATATGTATGTCAGTTATGTTTTCCTGTCTCAGAAAAATACACACATGTTCTCACTCTGATGATGCTTGCATAAGAGTGTGAAATATATGAATGCATTCATATATGAATATATTGTGCAGCAAAAATTACCTTTACTTGAATTTGGAGGAAGGTACTATTTGGAGATGAATATCGTTCCAGCCTGATCTATTTCCATTTTTCCTTCTGCAGACCTTCATGTTTGTCTGAATCCACTTGCTGGAAGAGAGGTTGATAATTTGGAAGCGCTTCTTTGTGAATCAGAAGGATAATATTTATACCTTTTGACAAATCACTTTTTTCCAAATAAATAAAAAGCTACATGGTAGAATATAACTTTCAATTTGATGACAAAATGAGCTCAAATACTGCATTGTTTTGATTTGGGTTTTATTACATATTGTTGCTTTACATATCATATTTCATATGGTTAGTGCTTGTCTCTACCTGAGCAATTTAGGTACCCTGACTTTATTTGTATTTCTGCTTTACTTTCCACTAAAATATCAAATGTTTTGAAAGTGAATTTAGAGGAAAAATAACACTTGTTACAGTAATATGTTTCATCATCATATAAGATATCCTCAATATCCCTCTCTATCCATTCAGGGTGCTGCTGCAATTAATGCAGTCATTCTGTAACCTGGCCTTTCATAGCAATAATACTGGCCTTTATGTAGCCTGTCTCCTGTTTTCTGTTGTGTAGAACTTTTACTGTGGATCTCAGCATGGTTTCAAAAATGCAACTGTCTTATTTTTTATTTTATCATCACGCAACCTTAAAATAAGAAGTTAATTTCTATCACAAACTTGACCTTTAATGCCGTTGAGCCTTGTCTTTTCTCATACTTTTTCTTTAACCTTCGAAAATACAAAAGGCATCTAAAACCCATGCAGAGCGTTAAATCCTAAATATTTTCTAAGCAGCTATGATCTAGTTGCCACATTAGAGTTGTAAATTAAGGTCTCATGTGTTGCAGAAACCAGCCTTCCATATCACAGTTTTCTCCCCTGAATGAGGGAAGAGTCAGTCAGTAAATATATGTGGTCAACCTCAGATTTGCCTCACTGGGAGTTCACATGTATTTTTAACTGCCTTCAATTGTTAATGTATTCCTCAAATGAGATGCATCACCTTGAAGAATGACTTTTTACCCTCTGGGAATACGCCAAACAAGTATTTCATTCACTATGATAATCAGTTCTACCCCCAGCAACATATGAAACCCAAATTTAATAGGCACTAGTGATTAGGTTTTAAGACACAGAGTCATAACTGTCCACTGTAAAAACAATAATAACAATAACAGTATGGAAAAAAACAAGAGGAAAAAAAACACTTTATTTGCTTTTAGGAATCACTAATAAAAGCAACGTAGCTATCAACATTTCGGGGATATGCTTAATAAATGTCATGTGTCTTGTCATTAAAGAAAAAAAAGATACCAGCATTTTTTATGAATTTAGAAATTTTCTTGAGCATAAATAAAAGCTACTACTTAAGTTTTCCTACATGACTTAGTTGTATAATCCTGGAAGACAAAAAAAAAATAACACGGAGGGGGGAACTGCATATCAGATTTTTTAAAACTTGTAATTACAAAATTTATACTGAATGAAAGAGAATGTGGCAGAAAAAAAGCAGAAAATTGAGCTTCCTGCATGGTTTTCAGTGTTGAAATTACCTGAAATCTTTCTGAACCTAAACTTCTATAGAAAGCAGAAAGGATATACGACATTATGGAAAATAAAAAATCAGCCTTTAAATCAGCAGGTTAGGTTGTGGACAGTAAATGATACAGTGGTTCCACTTTCTTGGAACTGAGAAGCAGAAGAAAATGAAGAAAGATGCCAGTGACAGGGTGAGGATGATGGGAGCAGGCTAGCATTATGAATGATATGTTAAGTGATTGGCTCAGATGGAATCATGGGATTGCTGCTTTTTGCAGATGCTGATTTTCATCTATATTGTTTGCCTCTTTCTCAGAAAGGGCTAACATATGCAGAATGTGTGTGCATGCGCACGAGCAATATGGACAAATACAGATACATATTTATATGATACGTTATATATTCTTATAAGTTCAAAAGCCACCTTATCCCCTTTAATGTCCTTACGCCTGATCCATTTAGCTAATCAGGATAGCTTACTACAGCATAAACCAATAAACTGTGTTTTACATGAATTAATATCCTCCTGCTTTCCTTATTCAGGGAAGTATAAAATTTCTTTTTTCATTTGTCTCCTGCACTGAAAGGAAAAATGTTTTGGGATTTTATTTTTTTTTATTAATGACTTATTCTGAAAGGTATCTTCTGATCTACTAAACTGCATAAATACAAGAAATAGTATTTCTATTTAATAACAACGTGTTGTCTAATAGGAAGACATACTGAGGTCCTGATATATTTTCTTTGATGTGCTTTAAGCTGCATACCGTGCATTCTCTGCTTTCAAACTACCAGGCATTACCAGGTTCATTTAGTCTGCCTGCTTCTTTGTGTGGACAAACAGAAAGATAAAATTATGCATAACGTTGATGAGATATAACAGAAACACATGCATGCGATTAAACGTAATACTAATTTTGAAGGGTTGTTTTACTAAGATTACCCTCAGCAGCATTTTTTGTGTCATCATAAACAATCCCTAACTCCAAGCTTCATCTCTGAACATTAACTCCTTAGTGCCTTGTTCATTTATTTTGAGCCTGGCCCTGTCTTCTTTGAATATTCTTGCTTTGTGATTGAAACAAATTGAAATTTAGAGGGTGTATGGATGGGTCACATACTAGTGTATAAAAAAACACCTTAACTGTTTTTCTATGAGATTCTGATACGAGAAAAAAGTCAAGTCTCCCCTCATTTTCTAAAATATATCACTGTATTTTGCTGTGCAATTTAGGTACCAATTTCATTTGCTGCAAAAGCATCTACCATCTGAAGACATGTACACAAAGGCATGTAGGCATCTAAACACTAATAAGGCTGTGCTGGTTTTCATCTGAATAACTTGTTAGAGCTTATTCATTATAAGAATACTTATGACGGCCATGATAATACTTAGGATACTGTTTCTGTGTGGTAATTCAGCTTCTGGCAAAAGATGCCAGATAACTGTTCAGTTTAAAGTTTCTTAGCTTGAAACTTTACTCTAGATCAGGTCAGTAGCATTTATGTAACTAATTTGTTGCTGTAATCCTGTCTTTTCACTGAACATTTACCAATTGCTTGTGGGGAAAAATAATGAATTCATTTTCTCAGAGCAATAAATATTGATAATTAAACTAATGAAGTATTATTATTTTTTTCAGGCTGGACATAGAATTGACCCAGGTGCTCATTATTAAAACTTTTTAATATATTTTTGCAGAATGAGAAAATGAACATCAGTGAACCAATATAATTAGCATGCCTTCTAAATAGATGATATAGATATATACTTGTTAGTATTAGAGGATCCTACAAATTTCATTTACCAAGATACAGCCCAGCAGGCATTTTCTAGTGAAAAGGGCGCCTGTGAATCCCCAGTATACCACTCAGATCACCCCCTGAGGGGAAATGCAACTTGCATTCAAATCAAACGTTTTCCTATCAAATGCTCTACTAATGGCTTTCCTATGAGACCCAAGCCTGTCAGTCACCTACTACCTATTTAGACATGTTAAAACAGAATTCGTTGTTTATTTGTATTTCATTGAAGTGAGTCTGTTTTCTCATATTGAATTTGTATCCAAACCCCAGGCTGTCAATACTACTTAGTTAGATCTGCTGTTTGTTGTGTTTTTCTCTGCATGCGATCCACGGGAAGAAATAGTGTCAGTCATGCCAGTTTCAACCCTCCTATAAATCCTTAAGCAGTGTATTAACTAATTTTATAAAGTAACTAACATACACGTTGAAGGCTCTAGGAAACAGTTCTCACATTGAAAGCTGTTTATCAGAGTCAGCGATGCCTTTGCTATGCTAAGGTTTGCGTAGAAAGAAGCTAGAAAAATGACCAGTGTAAGGAAAAAAGAAGGGGGGGGGGAAGCCATTGTTTTTAAAATTTCTCCTAAACTACAGTAAGTTTAATTGTCTCAGCTAAATACAGCTCGACTAGTCAGTAGACATACATGACTGCTGTGATTTTTGTGAAAATTATTGAAATTAATTGTTAGCAACCTCTAAGTTAGTTTACTTGTGCTTAAGCCTAAATCTGTGCATTAAACATTCCATAAAAACAAGAACTAAGTGTTATGTTTGATATGCACTTCAAAAGCTTAAAAGGCCAAAGAAAGCCCCTCCTTAATTATTGAAGAAGTGTCTGTAAAGGAAACATGAGCAAATAGCATTCATGCTTTCATCCCCAGTAACCTTTTATTGTCCTTTTCTTCAGATGGCCAAGTCAGTATATTTAATAAAGGGAGCAGCAACCATCAAAGAAGGCAGGGGTCTAATAAATGGTCCTGATTAAAGGCCCTGACAGGGTATGAACTTTGCATAAATTTTCCTATGGTGTCAGACTAGGATCCTGATTGAAAACCCATTAACATAATCACACATTTAGAGGAAATGCTGTAATGCATCAAAAACATTTCCCTTAGTGTAATAATTTTAAGGACATTAAAATGCAAATGATAATAAGGAGCTGTGTTTTAGTGATGTTCTGAAAGCCTGATTATTCAAATATTTAGTATGAAATATGGAAGCTCCTTTAACTAATGCATCTACATGATTTCAGAGATTTAATCTATATTTGTACTTGAAAGACTTTTATATCACTACTGAATATTTCCTGTTAATTTTAGACTTGCAAAATCCAGCAAGAAATTTAGTTTAAATGATAGTGCTAAGTGCTAAGACCTTTTAGCCTGCTTTAAAAAAAAAAAAAAAATCTGTGTTGAAACCAGGACACCAGCTATGCTCTTTCATTAAGTACTGAATTGTGAAAGTCCATGTTTTGGTATTGTTTGGATTATAAAAATAGTTTGCAGAATTCAAGTCATCTTTTTCTCTGTTTCTATTAAAATATATGCTTAAAACAGATTGGCCATTGAATCACAGCAGTGATATTCTTTAATGTTAATTTTTAACAATACAAGAAACACTATCCTCCCACACACAAATAACCATAATTATGTAAAGAATGACTGCTTCAGACTGATGACTTTCAATATGCTTGAGTCTAACATACTGGTATAAGAGGCCAGAAAGGTCAACAATAATTCATAACTGCTATAAAAATTGTGTAGCATCCTAGGGCTTCTGGAGGATGCTGACATTATCATGCTTCTTCTGCTGGTTTGTATATGTAAATTTGTGATAGGAAGTGCACTGCTTTGCCGTATCGCATGCAGAGCATCAATCAGGCAGTAGAATACATCAGAGTATTTTCATTATGCCTAGTTATTTACTGCATCAGAAGAAATTACCCTGGCAAGCCAAGTGGCCTTCTCTGGATAGCATGATATGACCAACCAGGTTTCAGCTCAGGAGTCTTGTAAACATTACAGGATTAATCTCACAATCACAATCATCAATCTTTCCTAGTCCCGCCTGGGTGCAACTGCGGAGATTGGTAACCAGGCAATGTAGATTTAAATTTAACCCTGAACATCAAGAGCTATATGTCAGATCTGTGCACCATATTACAAACACCTATATTTTTACTCCAGCTTTAGTACAAAATGATGAAAGCATAAAATTTTTGCACTTCAAATTCATGTCTAATTTTTCATTCCCGTTTTTGATGCATTACAGGGAAATGAGAAATATTCTGAAAAAGATACATTTCGTAATACCAGACTCTAATGCTAAAATGATGCACTGTGATGCCTAGATCTAATGTATATATTAGAGACAACTGACACTGCAGTAAAATGTGGAGTGGTAATTCAGGTTCAGGACCAGGCTTGGGCTCCTTGGCACTGAGCCATTAGAGGTTAGGGCACTGTAGGGGTAATGTACTTAGCCTCTAACAAATGGAGCATTAAATACACCATGCTGACTCATAGGTGGCACTGGCATCAGTTTCTGAAACGACTGCTTGCTTGCCCTCTTGCCAAAGGAGAAAAGGATTCTGGCACACGTAGCTGCTCTGTGTAAAAATGAGAAGCTGGGAAACGAGATCAGCCTATATGAGTGTTTCATTGCTGTGTGTTTAACTGTGTACAGTATATAACCTAGCCTATTGAGATAATGAAAAGACAACATGATTTTTATTTCTTTTTTTTTTTTGAAAGTCAGGTGAAAATAGCAGTAATAGTGATAATTTTTCGGTAGTCGAGAAACAATAAATATATGAGAGGATCATGTATAGAGACTGTATGACAGTTTAATCAGAACTCTGATCTTCATTTTTACTCCTGTCCAAAATACTTTTTTTCAGCATGCATCCTAAATAGTTTTCTCCCTTTCTATCTCTCTATCTCTGTCTGTGTTTCTCTCTCTCCCTCTGTCTCTCTGTCTTTCTCTCTCTCACATATATAGTTGTTCTGTTTTATAGAACGCCTATAGAAATTGTCAAAGAGCTTGGGCTTACTTTTATGCTTTACAGAATTATTAATTTCCTTTATTTTGTACCTTTTTCTTTGTTTAATCAGAACTGCAGGCACTTTACTGCTATATATAAATGCATTCCCTCTGTAATAGGATCCTGTTTAACAAGAGAGCTAGCCTTCACCTTCTGAATAATCCTTGTATAATATGCAGCGATCATACTCATTTGGTCTTCAAGAAATGACAAAAACTCTGCAACACGGTGCTTAGCTGATGCACACATTTGAAACCACTGATTTCAGAGATTCTTCCTGATTTATGCCAGCTGAAGGTCTCATTTAAATTGTGCTTTCCTTCTAGAGGTGTGGTGACTGAACAGTTAAATGCAGAGAAGATGGGTGTATTGCAGTGCTTACTCCATTATTTCTGTCCGCAATCCTCCTCCCCCAAACTGATTTTTTATCTTTTTGACCATTTTTAAATAACTAATAGCCTGATATACTTTTGGGACTGTATCTAGGCACTTGCTGTTCTCTTCATAGGCCCAGTTAAACCCACAATATGTAAGTCTTCCAGTGCAGATAAGACAAATGTGTACCGCCTCACACCCTTTTACAGATCGGCTTGGTGCATGTGGGGGTGGGAGGGGTGGGAGGTAAAAAGCACATTTATGCAATGAGCTAGCAATACAATTCCCACTTCTTTGTTGCTTGTTATGGTAGCAAGATTAGTCATTTCTTTGACAACAGGGTCATAGAAATTTCTTGGGTGGGCAGGAAGAGATGAGAAAATCTGTATTCTCTGGGCAGCTACAGTGCTATCCTATGGACCCAGTTGTGGCATGGTGAATGCAACCTCCTATCCTTCTGTTGGTGCATTGTTAGGTTGGCTGTACTGGCGATGATGAGCAAGTACACAGCTCTGTATGAACACGTGGAAGCCCAAGACTCCTCACTCTGAGCAGCTATGGAGTTTACAGACTTTGACCACAGTCTGTACGTAATGAAATGGTAGTGTCTTCCTTGGAAAGATTCTGTAAAGCAAAAAAGCTCCATTCTCTCTTCACATCTTTCTAGAATTCCATTAAAAAAAAAAGAGAATATTATTCTTGTTCAGTGCTAGAAGACAGTGCTTATTATTTAATATTAACTGATGACATAGAACGAGAAGCTGACTTATTGTAAACTACCACAGAAGGAAAGGCAGCCTGAAAATTCACCTTTGCTAAGGATGAATCTACAATATGACATAAGGCAGGTTGCTAGACTCTAAGCTTGAAGGAAACTTGCCCTAGAGAGTGTTGCAATACGCATCAGCTTATTAATTTAGAGACCTATTAGTGACAGGCCACAAACCCACTCATAAATTTATAAAGAGTGAAGGACTGAACAGAACTGTTCAATGCCAGAAATCGCTCATGTGTTTGGTGAATTATGAAATATAAATTTTGAACCTCTTGTACTGGATACACCTAGGAAATTCTGAGCTGGTAATGTTTTATGGGCCAGGCAGATTTTTCTAAGCCTCTAAATGACCTTGCAGTGTGCGCCATTTTATGAGGACCAGCAACTCTAGAAGAGGCAAAGGAAGCATTCCCTCTGGGGTCCCTCTGACGTGCCTGAGCATTTCTAGCTGCTGCTGTCCCCACAGAAAAAGATCAACAAATAATGCCTAGTCATAGGAGCCAAGAAGGTTAGCTGGAGCGCTGAGGAGGGCAGCAACCCAAGAGTTAAGGAAGCGTTCAACACCTGGAAGGACTCTTAGGCAGTGAGGAGACGTCATGAGCAAAGTATATTTCCATGACTCTTGTCTCCCCGTCTCCCCATTGCCATTCGTAGCAGCAGAACCACTAGCACACTCTGTGAAAGTTTGTCAGATGTGGCTGCAGGAGCTACTGTTCCACCTGTAAGCAATAGCGACGTAAGGGGGAAATCTCCAAAGCCTAACAGTTTGGCTACCGATGACACTACATGCACGATGTCCTATTACAAAAGGTATATGAGATCACTTTAACCATGCACAGTTTTGCAAGTCTTAAATTCTGCTTGTCTATACAAGAAGTTAGTATGCAGTAAGAAAGGGTGTGAATTAACAGAGCACTTACTACAGCACCTCACAGGACTGGGCTCTTTGTTTATATGCTGTTTAGTTAATAAGTTCTTTAAGAAAAGTACTCTGACTTCATTCCTGTCTAAACAAGTACCTTTTTGTATGGATATTCCTAGCATTGTTTGGTGCTACCAACTCCACTTTCTACTAAAGGCAGTCCCTGTGCCAGTGTAGTCAGAGTGTTATAAATTCACATTAATGCTTACTAGTATCTATCTTCTCCACCTAGACAATCCCAGCTAAATGGTGGCAGATCCTAAAGCAGGACCTGACAGACATTCCTTTATAAATAAGCCTGAGACTATCTCCCTAGCTATCACCCCAGCTAATCCCAAACTTAGTGGATTTAGCACGATACTGTGGGAGCAGTGATTCTTAAACAGCAATCAAAACCAAGAAAAATTCTAAAAATGTACAGGGGCATCAGTCTTGCTAGCTTACACCTAACTGAAGAAAACTAGGACTCACTACTCCTTCTTTCAGCAGCAGCGTCCTGTACTTTCTAAAAAAAATGCCACAAAATTATATTCTTAGACTTGCTGCTCTGAACTCTTACACCTCCTAACAGTTTGGCTTTCTCTTATCCCTTGCATCAAACATGATCCAACACTAACCTTATCTCACCTCCTCAGAGTAAATTTAGGGTGCTCTAGGACTCTAACCTGAGCTGTTTTATAGTACCTGTCACTGTAGTATGTATGAGATCAGCATCTCCCAAGACTGGGTTCTTTGATTGTATGCTGCTTAGGTTATAAGGTCTTAGAGGAAAATACTCTGGCATCTTCCCTGCCTTAATAGCCTAGCCTACTGTTTGCATTACACAAATAAATTGTAATAGTGTTTGGATGAGTTTTCAAAAATGTTTATCCATTTTACATATTCTCAACCTCACAATACTGGAGTCACTTAACAAGACAGTGTTAGCTGCACTTTGGGGTTGTCCAGCTGTAGGAAAAAAAATGAAGACCTTCACCATGTTGGGCAGAAGCTAGAAGTGGGTATGTGTTCTGCTTCACATAAATCTGTCAGCAGTCTTGGGGCTAGTGCCAGAAAGTAGATGGAGCACCCCACCCCACTAACAACTAGGTTGGTGGTAATGACAGACTAGCAAATGTTTTATGATTCCACTGGAGCCTCATCCCTGAGCCTCTGTGTTTGTGACACTCAGATGTAGAGCAGCATGGAGAAAGCCACAACCTCTGATGGGATAGAAAGCTCCTGCTAGTTTGTGTAGAGATTCCACCACAGCATATTTCTAATGACCACTTCAGACTAGTGACTGCTGTTTATGCACTGATGAATGTGTCCATGCTTAGTAGCTCTGGTAAAGCTGGGATGAGCTAGAATAAAACTAGGCAGACCAGTTGGAAACCAGCCAGTCAACAAGCTTACCATGCTGTTATAATGAGACAGAATTAATATTTTCCATGTCTTTTGTTTCAAAGTTCTTTACTTTGAACATAAGTAGTTTAGAGCAATAAAAGCTCAAATTGGGGAAACATTGATCCTAATGAAAAAATGGCGATTTTGGATCTTGATGCATTCTCCCTCTTTTCTAAACGCTATAACTTTGCTTCTGTGTGCTTGGAAAATATATTAACTTAACTTCGAAAATTCAAAATTAAATAAATAATTTTGATTCATAGTAATTATTTATGCTGGCATTTAGACCTAGAAGCATGTGTTTATTTTGATGTGCATTTACCCAAAATATCAAAGTAAGCTTTAACTGCAGCAGCAGATATGCACAGTACGTTCTTAGAACTGGGCAAAATGTGGATTGTGTGATCAGGTAGTTCTTAGCTATGCTCAAAATATATACAATTTAACACTGCAACAAAATACATGTAAAACCACTAAAATTAATGTTCTAACTCCTGTTAGCTGATAATCTGCTCTCTTTCCCTGATTCGTCTTACACTTCTTTCCTTGTTTACTTTAAAGAAAACATTTGGTAAATCAGCTTTCAGTAGCCAAAAAAGGAGCTGAGTATGTGGGTGTATTGGTATAAAAGTAAGTGATGCCCTATTTTCCTTGCAGCTGCATAAATTTTATCTCCATCCCAACTCATGTCTCTCTTTCCTTTTGCTCCTTCTCAGCATATCGTACGAGGACCCTCAGATTGTAAGCTCCTTGGGCAGAAATTTTTCAAGTGTCACTAATTCCATCAATACATGTAATATGTCTGTAACTCTCATGCTCAAAAGTAAATTATGGATGTCTACAAAAAGTTTCTGCCCATAGATATTCTTAAGTTTAACAGGTTTAGGAGGCATTACTTTTTTCTCCTATTTTTCTTCCCACTTTACTTCTTTTTTCCTTCACTCCTTGTCACTCCTCCTGAAGCTGCATTATTATGGGAAGATTTGCTAGTGAGAAGATGTGATTTGCATTACATCTTGAAATATGTTAAATTTTCCTTACAGAGTCAGGAACCTAATACTGGAAATACTTCTGAGCATATATACATGGGTTCCATACACTTCAGCATTTTCAACAAGCACAGTTGCATGGTGGATCTTGGATAGAAGCCAGTATCTAAAATGTTAAGGTCTTAAATATAAGGACCAGGAAGTTGATTTGTATCTGGGTAATGAATGCAGAAATCCATTAGAGTGTGCAGATTTCCATTATGATCTCCTGGCAGGTTTTCCTGCTTAAGAGGTGGGCTGCTGAGTATTGCACAAGATGAAACTTCTGTGGAGCCCTTAGCCCTAGTTAGCAACATGGAGATGATAAAAGCATGAATCACAGTTTCCAGATCTTCTTTTGACAGGAATAGGCACAGCCTCCTGGGAAAGTGGAAGTGCAACCATTTCTTACCACAATTATCTCTGTAGTCAGGACTATCAGTGAATCTAATACAGCCTCAAGATTGTTCTCCATTATCAGCCAGTGGCGGGATATCCTCTCTTGAAGGTACAGTCAACATTACTGATTGCTCCTTTCAGTGTTTTGCATTAACTTACTTTTCCCTTTAGGAGATTGCTTTAAAAATTTTAAGCATCTTGTTCAGCTATATCAGTGGCCTTTTAGCTACTCAGGTCTGTGCATCAATTTAATTTTTTTTTTTTTTGTAATTTTATGTTCACTCTTTTGGGTGATAACATTGATTCTAGAGGCGAAGATGGAAGTGGTGAAAGTTCAGCAAAATTGTGGTATTGCAATTATGTCCACAGATCCAGTTGTCTCTGAAAAGGAGGGGTGACATCAATCCTTGCAGGCCTCCATATAGATAACCTATAGATGGACAGCTATCTCACAATTCACTAAGATGTGCTTAAAATTGGCTCTACTCCCCCTTGAGTATTCCTTAACCAGATCACCAGATGCCACCCATCACTACCACACAAGCAGTTTGCATTGTCTATTCCTGCATGTAGTCTGATGATGAGGGCTCCAATATGTTGATATAAGTCATGTCTTTGCACCACAATATTCTCATTGAACAGTCAAGAAAAGGATTTTAGAGAGTATTCAACAGCAGGTGAGATCACTCCGGTCAAGTGTTTAGTCTCTTGAAAGATCTATTGCACATTATGATGGTGGCAAGATTACTTTCTGTGAACCAGCATTTATGTTTCCGGTCATTAAAGTAGCCAGTTGCACTTTGCTAGCTTTTACTAGCTATTAGGGTCAGGAATTTGCTTAATAAATCATAATAGCATATGTGAAGATATTTTTTGCATCTCTTAAAGTATACAGCACATTATTTGACATGTCTATGTAGGCTCCACCATTTTTTGTTGAGTATTTGAATTGCAATTGTGCATTTTTCAAAATTAAGTCCTGGGTACTCCATACATTAAGGAAGAGGTCTGCATAGATTTTTTATATAGACTGAGGGCAGGTAAGATTCATTTATCAGCTGTCTGAACTTGAACAAAAATGCAAAAATATGTTTTTGGTTTTGTGATGGAGACCAATGCATGTGTACAGTCATATACCAAAAAACAGAACACGCAATTTATACCTAGCTTTTCCAGCCTGGTGAAGGAAGGAAGCCTTGAATTGCTTTTATTCCCCTTGGTCCAGTACATTTAGAAACCAAAGACTGCACTGACCACAGGACTGGGGATGGTAAAGAAGCTTCTATTATCATGTAGTGTTACATTGTGGTTTCTTCTCTATGAGGAAAATTTTAATGAAAGACATAGCATGATTGATTTGTCCATCTAAAGTGGCATAAACCATTTGGAACACAGTCAAAAGTCTCATCCTATAGACTATATATATTGCTGCATATGATTGTTGGGTGTGTAAATACAGTGTGTGAGTGTGTGTGTGTTTGCATAGTATGCTTGAGCTCAGACCTTATTCTTCCTTTTTACCCACAGCCACCAGAATCAGCACAGAAAGATTAAGGTGCATGCTTGCTTTTGTTACTCACTGTACATTTATTCGTATATGTGTGTGATTAAATATGTACACACTGCAAATTTGAAGAATATGTTATCAATAGTCGTTAAAAAAATACTGTTCATTCTTCTCTTTGAAAAGGAAAAGTACAAAGGTCAACAGGATTGGGTGAACTGTTTGTTCACTGTGGTTCTTTGTACTGCTGCCTACCTTAAAAAACTTCATCCATTAATTTTTGGGTTACAAAACAACAGAGCAGAACTCCAAAATGTGGGATTTTTACAAAACCCATATTCAAGAAGTGGGCTTAGAGAAGGTTTTTCTCTGCCTGTGCTGTTAAATAACATTTATTTGATTGAAGTAGTATCTGGTGTTATTTGATTGCTTTCTTTTAACAAGGTCTGCAGGAAATATATGTATACTATACTATATGCATATACGTAGGTATATGTTTCAATCTTTGGCATGGTCCTGCTTCTAATACTTTTATTAACTCCTACATACAAAATGTCAAAGGTTTATAATTGTTCAGATCATGCGCTGTAAACGTAGCCATAGTTTCAGTCTCTATTAGTTGGGGGTTTTTCTTTTTTTATCAGTATATAACAATTTGATTGCTTGAGCTCTGACTTTGTTCTTCTCTTCTGTTGATTGCCACCCAGAATCTCTCAACTACCTGAACCACTGTGGAGAGGCTAGGGCTTGGGCGTACTGTTGGTGCTCCGTGCAGATATGAAACAAGGAAAAAAATAGTCAGAGGAACTACTTCAGCCTGGAGATTTGAGTAGCAGTCTCAGAGCAGTCTGGTTTAGGATGGTGGGGGTTTTTTTTCCTTTTCTTTTTTTTTTTTTAATTTTAATCAACATTTGATTGTATTTCTCTTTTTTTCCCTCAGGGCTAGAACCTTGCATTCATACAGCACTTCACACAGTGGGACCTTGATCCTGACCGGGACCTCTGAGTGCTGCCATTATACAAATAATAATAAAATGAAGCAGAACAAAACAGGAACCCTATGGGCTCCTTTTTAATGCTCCTATCTCTTCTTCATCAAAATTAAAGCAATTGAAAGATAACACTGAGCAGGGGATTGATTGTGCATTTTCATAACACACATCATGAAATGAGTGCATGACTCATTTTCAAGAAGAAATGATAACACCGGATTTGCTTGGTTTTACTAGGCAAGCTGCTATGTATACATTGTTTGGTAGCATCCTATTCTTCTGGACAAATGGTAATTTTTAAAGGGATTTAATGCTATGAGAAAATGCTTACTTTTTAATTGTTATTATTGTATTATTTTAACAATTGTAGTCTGTTAAAGAAATCCACAAAAAAATGCTTAATACCACAAAAACAGATTGAGCTAAATTTATGAAATTTACAGATTACCTAAAATGCTAGGAGTTAATTACAGTCTGCTTTCCCTGGCATGTCAGCTTGATTAAATTTGGAGTTCCAAGATGAATTGGCCCAAATTCATTAGTGTTCCCTGGGTGCATATGTTGGTCAAGGTCAAGCGAAGCACATTGACTGTAGTGTTAGTTGGGAGGGGGAAGGGTTTCTAAAGAAGGTGGACTCTTAAAAGGTCTGGGGTTGCAGCAAGAAACTTTGATACTTTTTAACTTAATAAATCTTGACAGCCTAATCATGGATAAGCCTTTGCAGTGTTATTGGTACAGATGGCAAAGCTAGACATATTTAAAGAGATCTCAGCAGCTAGTGGCAGGAGAGCATTGAATCCAAATGCACTGTTGGGCTCTCAGAGAAAGTGCAAGAAGGGAGGATAAAAAGCTACACAGTATTTCCATCTCTTGACATCTCCAACAGCCTCAGATACAAAATATGATAAGGCTCCTGCTGAGCTAATAAGCCCAACAAATGTCTGTGTCCGTGAAGTAGATGAAGTGGGATCAAGTAGTTGGGGGCTGCTGTATGAAAATAAGCCAGCACCCAGGGTATAATGGCACTGTAGAAAGCTGCAAGGTCAGGCCGATGACAGAAACACTGGATAAGTAGAGACCCCATCAGTAAAACAGGTTTGCCTGCTGGATCTGAGCCACATAACTATTAAAAAAATCCCTATATTTTAGAAAGCTCATCTAGTTTAGTAAATAAAAGGACAGTGTTTGGTTTGTTGTATGAAAAACTGCAACTGTTTCCTACTTATTGGTGTATAGGTAATACGATGAATTGTTTCTCTGCGAAATATGACATCAAAACAGACCTGAAAAGAGGATTTGACTGCAAACTAAAGGAGATTTTTAAAGAAAGTAGTAATATCAGAGGAACCATATATTTGTTCAAGGCCTGTGGGCATGTTACACTGTTTTTCTCTTAATTTTGTGTACATCAAGTATATCCCTATTCATCTCACTCTTAAATAGAGTGTTCCAATAAAATACTTTAAGTTGAAATCATGCTGGATATATGAGAGTGATAAATGCAGCACCTTTCATTTGCAAAGAAAAATAAAGACTTATCTTGCTGAAATAACATTAAAATAATAATTAGGCAGTGCTTGGAATTTCAGGAATGGGTCAAGCTGTTACGTTAACTCTTAAAGCATCACATTCACTTAGTGCTACTTGTAAATGTGTGTTTGAAAAGTACAGAACCTTCTAAATACCATGTGCATTTGTTTATTACTTTTGGGAGACCATGCAAAAAATCTGACAGCATGCCACAAAGGTCATACCTATAATTCCCTTTAATTTAACTGTGTGATGTTTTAATTTTATGCAAACATAATTATTGCTAAATTCCAGTGTTCTGTACATGTGCTACCGAAGCCAAAACAAGCCAGAACTGGTCCTATGAGTAACAACAGCATTAGGAAAATAAATCGGTAGTGATAGATGATGAATATTTATGATTGTTTCTCTCTTATCACTTTAATCATTTACAGATATTTTCAATTTTCATCCAGTAGAAGTACAACCGAACACAGTGCCTCCCCTGGAGTCTTGAGGAGGATGCATAATAATGTGGCAACCAGCCTCCTTCCCTCTACTCGGGGCTGGGTCGTATATCATATTCGCATGCTTGCATTGGGATGCAGAGCTGCGCTGCTCCGCAGGAGCTCCAGGAGGCATGGTGCCTCAGGCAGGCACAGTGTCTCCTGAAGCTCTGCAGCAGCATGTGAAGTGCATTGACTGCTCCAGCCTTTGAGGCTGCAGCGTGTTGCTCCAGCCAGATCTGCTGCGCAGGGCAGAGGGACAGCGAGGTGACCGGGTCCCCTCACAGGCCTGCTCCCACCGCAGCAGAGGCTCGTACAGCGTGAGCAAGGACTGCTATTCTGTTTGATCCTTCTGTGATGGTGCAAACTGGAGGGGTATCTCCCGTTAGTCCCCTCTTCTCCAAGGCTTTTTGTTTGGATTAATTTTGTAGGTGGCTGCCGCTCACTTTAACAGCTCATGTTTCCCTCCCCTCCTTTCACTTCCATCTTGCATGCACATGACAGTATTTTTTCTGCCCTGCCAAGCATCCCAGTCTATATCTTCCCATTTATCACACAAATATCTCTGCACCTTTTTACTGTACAACTCCTTCCAATCAGCAAAAAGCCCAGAAGCAACAATATATTTAAAGTACCCTGCCAGACCATTTTCACTGCCTGATGGCTAAGGAGGAGAGGAAGTCAGGGAGCTGGGGAACAGAGGATCAGGAAAAGACTGAATCTCCTTTGTACCGCACCCAGATCACGATGGGGTCCTGAGCACAAACGGGGCTAGAAACCAAATAGTATATAAAACATAATGCCTGGCATCAGAAGAGAGACTTAGAGCTCTGCCCCATGTATTCACCCTAAAAGAGCATTGTAAACATCTAGTCCTGTCTTATATGGATCAGAAAACACACTGACTTTGTGTCCTTCTAAATGTTGTCTTAGTGCACTGAAAGTTGTAAGAAGCAGCCAGCAGCAAATGGAATGAAAAACTGTAAGTATACAAGTGGCACAGCTTTGCACCGAATTTAAAAAATGGGGAGTTACACAATGCAAATGGTGAAGTGACCCCAGACAGAGGGCTGTGTTTTCAGGGGGAGAGTGATACAGAAGTTAAAAAAATACCCATTATCAATTAACCGGGCATTACCAGTTTATGTTGTTCAGAGAAGCAGACTCATTTCACCTTTTGAGCTGAACCAGACAATGGAACACAGTGGGTAACACCGTTAAAACTAAATGCGTGAGATGAAGGATCAGTGTTTAGCTGCATTGTAGGTTATCTGGTCCATCACAAAACTGTACAAATGACAGGTGAGTTATAAAGCAGGAAGGGCCAGGTTCTGGCTTAGCAGCAAATGCATGAAAGGAGACACTGAAAAGAACAGAGAACAAAAGCAGAAAGACAAGGGCTTGTTTGCTAGACAACTCCTTTACTTGGTTGAAAGTGTTGTTGCTGGTGCAGCCCAGTTACTTAAATCTGCCTGGATTTTTACTGCTGCTGGTGGCTGTTCCTGTAGGTTGTAATGGACCTATATATCACATTGAAAAGCCATGGCTTGTTCCTTCACTCCTGCTCACCATACTTCCTTTTCCTAAAGCAAGTATTTGTGAAGACTTTCACCTGCTTTTTGCAGTCATTGAATCTCGAGATAATTTCAGGTAGATGATCTCATTCTAGCCTCAATGCGTCTCTTAAAGATTCACAGGGCTGAACTATAACAATTCATTCAGCAGCACACAGGTTTATCACAACTCAGAACTGATCCACTTCATCTCAGTGCTAACATTAGCTTTTTTTTCATATATAGGAGATGTTCATGAGGAACTGAAAAGAGGGGGAATGTGTTAGAAAAAGTTCTTAATTAATGACTTTTTAGAAATTATGTTTTTAATTGGGGGGGGAAGCCATCTTCACACCTTCATTTACGAAAGTGAGGTAATGGACTTCAACATATACCCAGTAGCTGTGGTTTCTCACTTGTGTCACAGCAGAGATTTAACCTGGAAAAAAGTCTGAGGAAGAATAATTTTAGAAATTATTTGTGGTCAGCTGTGACAGGGAATGTCAATGGTTATTCTGTCCATGAAGCGTGTATTTGTGGGACAAGAAGAGCTATATTTTTTAGAACTTGGAGATACTTAGTATTAAAAAAAGGAAAAGACTTTTAGCAGCTGACATTGACACCTAAGGAACAGTGGTGGATTTCTTCCTAAAATACAGAAAGATTTTAGGAAAAAAATCAGTATGGATCTGCTCTCATTTTATAGAATACTTCTTAAAACTTGTTAAAGCATAGATAGAAGAGTTGCATTAATAAGATCATATCTTTATATTATTATTATTATTATTGGGTATACTTTTGCAGAAATAATTTGGTACTTACTTCCCTTCATCTTTTTAGCAGCAGTTAAATAAGTTGTAAAATGAAGTCACTCATTGCCTTTTTGAGAATATTTCTGAATTATTTTAATATGATTCTGAAGAAACAACTTCCTAGAGTTGTACTCAGTGTAGTACATTAGTTTGCCTAATCTTTTCATGCTGCACGGATTTAGGAAGACTAAAACAATCTCCATCTCTTGTGCTGAGGAGTTAAGGGTCCGAAGACCTGAAATCCCAGGGTGGACAGCACCCTCAGCACAACCAGTGGCCGAGGGTAGGCTCTGTTTATTACTATGCATCACCTAGCTGAATAAGTAAATCATATGAGGGAAGAAGGAGAATATACAGTCATCTAGAAAGTGAGGAAATGGGTTGAGTGTTCCCAAGGTGCTATTCAATCCCATTGAAAATGCTACAGGAAAATAAAACCGCTTTTTGTCTCAAATTCATACACCAGTATACCTTATCTGCTGAAATGGCAAGTTGGGACTGAGAAAGACCACGTGCATGTGAGCTACCTGCTTTGCTGCAGAGTGGCACAGGAGAATGGCATCACTGTGCAACAAGTACAGCAAAACAGTGCAGCTGACTGTCCCAAATCCTGGCAAACACATTAAAAGAATAAAAATAGAGAAAGCATTTTTCCCTGCTGCTGGATCATTACATAACTTTCAGTTAAGATAGAATTTCTAAGCCTAATTTTCTAATTGACTGTCTCTTTTGAAGAACGTAGATCCCTTTTGCATACATCCAGTGTGATATGGCACATTAAAGAAATTTGCCTAATTCTAAAGAAAATCAGATTAAAAATCAGTAATACACTAAAAGCTTCACTAAAAGGGTCTGCAAAACAACTAATATACATTCCATTTAAGATTATTAATTTGAATAACTCTAGAAATGGATGTGTAAATGAAAATACAGGAGAAGAGGATTTTGCTATCATCTCAAATACTTCATCTAGCTATTTATTTAAAAGTACATAGATTTTGAAATTATTGATAAAAACAATAACATAGAATAAATTCTATTATACAATTATTTTAACATTATGGATAGCTTAAACGTATAAAATGTTAATATCTTCAGTATAATTCATATATCTGTACATGTAGGGTAACTACAAATATATATTTAAACCTCTAAAATATAAAGTGCAGGGAGTATTTTGACTGCATCTTTAATTATTTTTTCCATTGCATCACAGTACATATTTCCAGTGCTTTTCCATTCTTTCTTTTTTTTTCCTCCTTGGAAGAAGTCTGTCTCTCACAGAACAAAGGAAATGATAGATATGAGCTTCTATGATTGCTGAGAAGGCAGAAACAGTAATGACACTCAGAAAATTCTCTTCAGTTCAGAAATCATGTCTAGTACATTACAAACATTCAGGTTTCCAGAGCGCTATGTGCAAAATTCTGTCTTTCTCTAGGATCTTGGTTTGTTGTTAAAGTAAATTAAATAAAATACATCAAATGAGCAATTTTCTATCTAAATTATGCACCATGTAGGATAATTGAATTTCTATCTTTTTTAAAAATATTTTAAATTGTTATTTTTGAGGCAGAACAGACATATAGAGTATCAGATAAGAATTGTATGTCTTTGTTACTAATGCAGTATGTAAGAGGCAATACATACTAGCACCTGAATGCCTAAAAAATACAGGATTTGAAGGTTAATTGACTCACTGACATCTGAGATTGGATTTGTCCCAAACTTTTCATAAGTACAGAGACTTTTGTATAGATACATGTGTGAGTCTGTATGTCTGTGACCTAATTCTGACTTTCCTCTACCTTCAGCTCAGAGGAAAGCCACTCTGAATGAGTTATAACAAAAATAAGGCAGGGGAGAGAGCTGGCAGTGAAAAGCAGAGATTCTTGAAAAGTGAGGTGCGTTCTTTAATTTTTGGCTTAAGCTGTGTGTAGATATTTCTGGTTCCAGACAAAATCTGAAATGGAGGCGAAAAATGTTGCAATTTCAATCATTTTCCTTTACATTTCCAAGAAATAAAGGGTCCATTTTTTTTATACCAGAATCCAGAAACAATATTAACCCATTTGTCCACTGAAATTCAGAATTTGTCAAAGACATGAAAAACACTTTGATCATTCCTGGGTAGAAAGGTGGGATCTAAGTTTACAGGATTGGAACTGTGATCAACATGGCCATTGAATACTATATGTCTCAGGATCTTACTTCTCCAATTTCACTGCTTCTCCCAGCACCCATTTTTCTGTTCAGTGCCACCTTTTGCTTAAATAACTTTGCTGATTGTATCCATGTGCAGTGAGTAGAAACAATAGGTCCAAAAGAGACTGACTAAACAGAATAACTGCATATATTCTATAATTGCTTAATCAGTGTTCAGAGCTTAACTTACAGAATTAATTTATTTTTCTGTTAGCTTTGGCTTAGGATGATTTTTTATAATATTTACTAATGTGTTAAGTGTCAGATATTTTGTGCTTCTATTTAAATCAGTACAAAGGCCACATGACTTCAGTAAAAACAATTTTGAATTTTGGAAATTTTTTTAATCTTGTAATTGATATTCATTACTTGTTCCAATTCTTCTCGTAATTTAGTCCCTTTCTGAAAATAAAAATATTATAACCATTTTTTCCTGCTCGTATACTTCTATTTAGACAGTAAAACACATTTTCTACATATCATGGCTGTACTTTGCCCTGTAGTTTGAAAGTGCTTTTATTTCTGGTTTCCTATCCATATCAGATATTTTTTAAAGCAAATTATAAAAGTATAAAAAAATCTTCTATTTAAACTTATTAAGGTAAATCAAAAGATTAAAAATGAGAATTTTTTACATGCTGTTTCTCTAGCAGGGATGATTCAACCTGGGAAAATCTTACTGACATTGAACTGTACTTTCAATAGAAAAAAAAACCCAGTCATATTTAGTGTTAAGTGTGAACTATTTAGATTGGATCAGGCCTTTTACACACCAGGTTATAATTGATGACCAACAGTTTGCTCAACCATACTCTTGAAAGACAGCTAAAATCTTGACAATACTCATTGGTCTAACTGAAGGCTAGCATATAACCATTAGTTACAAATGGTTGCAATGAGACAGCTCTCTACTATGACTCACGCTTTAATTAATGCTGCTGAGAAACTTTATTTTTTGCTGCATGTCAAAATATTCCCCAGAATTTTCTTTCAAATTTTTATTGCTAGTTTAATTTTCATGTTCATTTGAATTAAAGGGAAAACATTTGGTTTTCATAGCAGTGGATGCAAATGTTTTGAATCACTGCGATTTGACCTTCTGTAGTTTACAAGCTGTGCTGGCAAAGCCTGGCTTTCTTTCAGCTACAACAACTGATATATTGCATTGTCTGTGGTTGCTTGTTCCTGACTCTGAAGCCAATGAGGTTTTTTTGGAGCCTTTGTCCAAACAGTTGTAAAGCTATTTTGGGGGTATAGCAGCTTTCTCATCTGACAAGCTCAATTAGTCCATGCATTGAAGTTGTTAGTATCTTTGAAAACATCTTCCCTTGCTATTTGATGTGTTTCTACACTCCTGGTACAGTTTAATACATGTGCTGACAGCTACTCTAACTTAATTTCCAAATATGCAACACTTGCTGCATATTTAGATTGCCTATTATTAGTTAGCTTTGGATATGTACCTATAGTGGCCTACTATTTACAGGGACAAGGAAAAATATCTACTGGCAACCTCGTGACTAGGCATTTCACAGCTAGAGCTGAAAGGTCTAGCTGGTATAAAAGCACTCTTCAGGGTAAAGTTGATGAATTGTAGTAATCCTGATCGGTGTCAGGACAAAGGAGTCTCTCTAATTGAGCATGGCTGGAGAATCAGTAAGGGGTAGTATTAGTTAACTGGCCTAAAATGAAACTTTCAATAGGCCATCCCTCCCCCTCACACAGAAAATGAATTGGAGCATTAAAGCCACCCCCCTACATCATCTCTTATCAAAGACCTCCATCTCTTGCTCATATACAATATAGCTTACTGCATAGGCTCTGGTGCCAACACTTCTGTTTTCTCCATTACATTGTGCTATGCAAAATTAACTGCTCTTGTAAATGGAAGCAACTTTGACAGCAATGCAGCTTTACATCTTTGAACCACTGAAGAACCATATGAATAATATTCATCAGTTGCAGAAGAGAATGAGAGAGACATCGGCATTATTTTTATGAATACCAACTGTGGCTCTGGCATTTATTTAATTGATCTCTTATCCTGCCTGGATGAGTAGTTTCAAGAAAACTTTTAGGGAATATTTAAAAAAGACAAACAATGGTGAAGAAAATAAATTGTTAGACAGATTATGAAGAAAACTTGGGGGAAAAATAGAGAACCTGGAAACTCCACCTATATTCCCTATACCTGGTCATTAAGAGAAATCAGACAAGGTTAACCAGGTTTTGTCTTCCAAGCCCAAATGTGGGATCCAAGGGACAGTAATCTATTAAAGTCTCAAAAAATGGTAGAGGTATCGGCAGCTGAAGAAAACTGCCAGCAAAAGACATGCATTTGGTTCCACAAGAGCTGGCGATAACCCTCTCCTATGAATAGTGTTAGCTGAGTGGAATCAAGAGTATGCAGATAAAAAAAAATATGGTTAAACAGTAAGGGTACACAGCTCTTGCTGATTCATCTGCTTGCTATGCTTGCTACGTAGCTTTGAGCAAACGAATAATGCTTTGTTTTAAAGAAGCTGTTATGGATCTCTTAAGGCTACCTAGAAAAGTCACCTGAACTCCAAACAAGTATTTTAGTGTGTCTTGTATCCACATGTAAAAGCTCTGGTTCCCTTCAGGAATATTATGCCAACATTGTGAACCAGATGTCCTGGTGTTCTGTGCTGTAGTCTGGATGTAAAAAATAGTCACGGCTCAAGCCCTGAGCAGATGCATCTCTTAATTACATGGTGTTTGCTTGAAAACCAGTTTCGGACAATGATGGTTCCAGAGCTGTGCCAAATCATTTCATTCTGCCTGTGTCTATCTTTACCTCCTGACAATCCTTTTCTTTGATATACCTATTGAAAGCTGAAACCAAAAATACAAAAGTTGTTTTGTTGAAAATCTTTTCTTAGTGGACAGGCATATAAGACCTCATACACTGAAGAAGAGGTCTTACTATATCAGCAAGTAAATTCATGGGAAAACAAGAATTCTGGTCCCTTTGACTTCCTGATATGCTTTCTGGAGGCACAGCTGTTTGCTAACATCTGATCAACAGAGACCTCTGAGAATATAACATAAAAATTAACTTACAGTATATAAGATAGAAAATGTCTTTTAAAGATTAGCTAAGGGTCTGCAGAACTAGTTGCTTGAATTGTTTTGGAAGACTGATGGGGTAAAAGAGTCATAGGCCTTTTCAATGATTTCTCTGCTTATCAGTGTAGACTAACTGACTGGGCATAACATAGCACTGCACATATCACCTAAGTGCGAAGTTGTCAATAAGCACTGAAAAGCTAGTAGCCATATAGATGGGTTTAGTGCACTATTACCAGTATGATGCAGATACATTTTTTTGCCCTCAGAAGAAGGAAACAATCCTGGAACTGCAAGGCATGTCCATAAAAACATTTTTATTTAGCATTTGAACATGGATGTAGAGGGCAAGACTGTTTTCTGGTGCACAAAGCAACTGAGGCTGCTGTGGTGACATAAGAATCTCAGGGACAGGCATCCAGAAAGACAGTTTTTAGTAGCTGAATTTAAGATTTCTAGTTGAAAGTGATGTAAAGAAATTTAACACTTAAATACCTATGTCCACAGGAATACTCATGCCCCTTCCAACTAGGTGCAAAGGTATAGAGTCTCTTCCTCCAATTCTCCCTCCTTCTCTACCTGCAAATTTAAAATGAATTATACAGTAAGGTAACTACGGTAAGAAAGACTGAAACCATTATACCATTTAATCTTGAGAAGTGCAGCCTGTGTTCAAGTTCTTGCCTCAGATCAAGTA